>NW_005871186.1:715418-724017 GCF_000147115.1 Myotis lucifugus
GGCTGCAAGGGCTGAGGCTGCCGCCCCGGCCGCTGCTCCACCCGGCCCTCATATCGGCAGCCCCGGCTTCATCCAGAAGGACATCGGAAGGACATCCGGTCTAATTAGCATATTAGGCTGTTATTATTATAGATCAGCTCCTGACACACACCATAAACTTCAAAAAATAGACACAGGTCTACAAACCCCTCAAAAAGACCTCGTTAACCTGACCTTTAAGCTCTTTAATAATAGAGACAAGGAGACCCAAATCCAAAAACAAAGGCGAGATCAGGCCAAGGCTGAGGCCCAGAAGGAGGCCTTCCAGCTCCTAGCCACTACTCTCATGAACCGCAAACGAAGTGCTGGCCCTTCAACCAAGGGTAAGTCAGGGGCTAACCCTCCTCAGAGCCCATGCTTGAAATGCAACAAGGAAGGACACTGAGCCAAGTCCTGCTCAAACCTGAGACCCCCGCCTGGGCCCTGCCCCAGGTGCAGAAGGGAAGGCCACTGGGGCCATTTATTCTGCCCTCTCCGAATTCGCTGAGACCTTTGTCCACTCTTCAGTCTCTATTATGGGGGTTGATGGATTAGTCTCACAGCCATTAGCCACCTCACCTCTACACTGCATCTTACTAAATACCTTCATTCACTCTTTTCTCATTATCACCCAAACCTTAGCATATTATCTCTAAGGAAAAAGTTGACAGTTTTAAATCCAAGCCAGGCCTGGGAATAGGCTGCTGGGCCTGCTCCCTCCCTGCCTCGCCTTTTCTTCAGCCCCATATGCCTATACATAATTTTCCAAAGTCTTGGATAACTTAAAGGCTTTGGAGCATTGCTGGGTTAAATGATAAATATTTAAAATATTTTAAAATAACATAAAATATTGAAACATTAATTGCTAGACATGTTTTAATTAGCCTGCTCTTAGTTTTTATTACAGAACGTCTCTTGTACTTTGTTGAATGTATAGTTTCCTGAAAGTAAGAGTGTGTTTAAAATGTGTTGATAAATGTCAATCTAAAAAATGTTGGCTGTTTACTTTTTGGTTATCATTGAAAAATTAAGGTTTCTAAGAGTGAAGAATTCTAATACATTTTAAAGAAAAAAGAAAGAAAAGGTCTGTACAAGTTGCTGAAGTATGACAGAAAGAGAATATTAGAGTAGAAATACTTAATGGAAGGCCTGAGGCATGGTTATGCATTTTTGACGGACATGGAAGGTTTGAAGGCTAATTAGAAAGTGTGACATTTGTGAGGTTTGCATATGTGATGAGAAGGAAAAGAGAAATGTTAAAGGAAAGAAATAAGTTCTAAAGTTAACTATTTACAAGAATTGTAGCCAAAACCGGTTTGGCTCAGAGGATAGAGCGTCGGCCTGCGGACTGAAAGGTCCCAGGTTCGATTCCGGTCAAGGGCATGTACCTTGGTTGTGGGCACATCCCCAGTAGGAGATGTGCAGGAGGCAGCTGGTCGATGTTTCTCTCTCATTGATGTTTCTAACTCTTTATCTCTCTCCCTTCCTCTCTGTAAAAAATCAATAAAATATATATTTAAAAAAAAAGAATTGTAAAAGGGTCATAAAAGTCCCAGGAAAATTTAAACAAAGATCAGACCACTAGTTAATTTATAGCCTGCCTGTAATAAAAAGTCCTTATCTCCTCCCTGCCTAGGACAGAGCAAATAGTAAATACAGAAAGAGAAGGGGAAGGGGGAAAAGAAAAAAAAAGGGGGGGGCCATTTTACCTCGAGCAAGAAAGCCTGAGGTTTCAGTCTCCAAGCCTGGCAGAACAAGGTTGCTGGATACTTCTTAAGCTAAACCAGAATATTCAGCAGCAGAATTTCAAGATAGGAGCACATATAATGCCTCAACCCCCACCTAGCCTGCTCTTCAAAGTGACTGGTGGGAGGTGGGGTGCATCTGTACTTTATGGATCAAATGTATAAGTTTGCTTACTTTGCTTTTTCAGGAAAGGAGCATACTTTAATTACTTGATAAGTTAGCTTTTCACAATTTAATCAAGGTCTCTTATAAACTCATCCATATGAGAAGCCAATATTTTATGAGCAACTGGTTCTAGTGACGTCCAAAGTAAAATTTGCATATCCTATCTAATAATAGACAAACATGGTAATTGACCGTACCTTCACTACACCTCCCATTGGCTAATCAGCACGATATGCAAATTAACTGCCAACAAAGATGGCGGCCGGCAGCCACGCAGCTGAAGCGAGCAGGAGGCTTGCTTGCTCCAGTGATGGAGGAAGCCAAGGTTCCCCGCCTGCCGCGGCCGGCTCTGAGCTCCGAAAGCAACAACGTTTCAATTATAGAAGCTAAACAAACCCCAGATACCTGCTTTCAGCAGGCTGTGGCCTCAGAGCTGGAGCGAGCAGGAGCTGGCTCTCAGCTCCAGGGACAGCAACAAAGTGTCAATTATAGATGGTAAATAAATCCCAGAATTTAAAAAAAAGAAAAAAAGGAGAGGCTGGGAGCTTCAGTCGCCGGCCAGCCTGAAAATGGCCCTAAGCCCCTCACCCAGACTGGCCAGGCACCCCAGTGGAGACCCCCACCCTAAAGGGGGTGTGGCCAGACTGAAAACAGCCATCAGCCCCTCATCCAGGCTGGCCAGGCACCCCAGTGGGGACCCCCACCCTGAAGGGGGTGTGACCAGCTGCAAACAGCCATCAGCCCCTCACCCAGGCTGGCCAGGCACCCAAGTGGGACCCCCAACCTGATCCGGGGCACCCTTCAGGACAAACCAGCTAGCCTCCACCCGTGCACCAGGCCTCTATCCTATATAGTAAAAGGGTAATATGCAAACTGACCCTAACAGCAGAAAGACTGGGAATGACTGGTCACTATGACACACATTGACCACGAAGGGGCAGATGCACAATGCAGGAGCTGCCCTCTGGTGGTCAGTGCACTCCCACATGGGGGAGCTCTGCTCAGCCACAAGCCAGGCTGATGGCTGTCAGTACAGCAGTGGTGGTGGAAGCCTATCCTGCCTCCTCAGCAGTGCTAAGGATGTCCGACTGCAGCTTAGGTCTGCTCCCCGCTGGCAAGTGTACATCCCCCAAGGGCTGCCGGGCTGCCAGAGGGATGTCTGATTGCCAGCTTAGGCCCAATCCCCTAGGGAGCAGGCCTAAGCCAGCAGGTGGTCATCCCCCGAGGGGTCCCAGACTGCGAGAGGGCACAGGCCGGGCTGAGGGACCTCCGCTCCAGCTCTGTGGCCATGGCCTGCTGAAAGCAGGTATCTGGGGTTTGTTTAACTTCTAAAACAAATTTTTGTGCACCGGGCCTCTAGTATATCTACACTAATAAAAGAGAAACATGGTAATTAGCGTACGACCGCTACCCTTCCCATTGGCTAATCAGCATATCCTTATGCAAATTAACTGTCAGCCAAGATGGCGGCCAGCAGCCATGCACTGAAGTGAACAGGGAGGCTTGCTTGCTCCAGTGATGGCGAACTCCAACGTTCCCCGCCTGACTTGCTGGCCTCTCAGCTGCAACTCTAAGCAACTATGTTGCAAATATAGAAGCTAAACAAAACCCTAGAAACCGGCTTTCAGTCAGCCGGGCTTCAGCCAGCTGGACCGCAACATTGTATCAAATACAGAAGGTAAAGTCCAGAAACCTGCTTTCAGCAGCGAGGCCTCAGAGCTAAAGCTGGCCCAGAATAGAAAAGAAAAAAAGGAGCAGTTGGGAGCTTCAGTCACCCACCAGCCTGAAAACAGCCCTCAGCCCCTCAGCCAGACTGGCCAGGCATCCCAGTGGGGACCCCCACCCTGATCCAGGACACCCTTCAGGGCAAACCAGCCGGCCCCCACCCATGCACCAGGCCTCTATTCTATATAGTAAAAGGGTAATATGCCTCCTGGCACCGGGATCAGCGGAGCAGCAAGGCTCCCGGCACCGGGATCAGCGTGACAGGGGGCAGCGCCCAAACCCCCTGATCGCCCTGCGGCTCTGTGAGTGACAGGGGGCGGGGCCACAACCTCCCTATCTGCCCTGCTCTGTTTGTGACAGGGGAAGGCGCCCCAACCCCCTGATCAGCCCTGCTCTGTGCCTGATAGGGGGGAGCTCCCCAATCCCCTGATCGCCCTGCGGCTCTGTGTTTGACAGGGTGCGGCGTACCAACCCCCTGATCGACCCTGCTCTGTCTTTGACAGGGTGCGGTGCCCCAACCCCCGCCACCCCACGGGCCCTGCTCTGTGTGTGACAGGGTAGAGCCATAACCTCCCCATTGGCCCTGCCCTGAGTGTGACAGGGTGCAGCGCCCCAACCCCCTGATCCACCCTGCTCTGTGTGTGACAGGGGGCGGTGCCCCAACTCCCCTATCGGCCCTACTCTGTGAGTGACAAGGGGGAGCTCCTCAACCCCCTGATCAACCCTGCTCTGTGCATGACAGGGGGGAGCTCCTCAACCCCCTGATGGGCCCTGCTCTGTGAGTGACAGGGGGCAGCGCCCCAACTCCCTGATCGGCCCTGCTCTGTGCGTGACAGGGGGTGGCGCCGCAACCTCCCCATCAACCCTGCCTTGAGTGTGACAGGGGGTGGTGCCCCAACCCCCCAATCGGCCCTACCCTGAGCGTGACTGAGGGTGGCATCGAAACCTCCCGATCCGCCCTGCTCTGTGCATGACGGGGCGGCGCCCCAACTCCCCAATCAGCCCTGCTCTGAGCCTGACCAGGGGCTGCACCTAGGGATTGGGCGTGCCCTCTGCCACCCGGGAGCAGGCCTAAGCCAGCAGGTCGTTATCTCCTGAGGGGTCCCAGACTGGGAGAGGGCACAGGCCGGGCTGGGGGACCCCCCCCCCCCGAGTGCACAAATTTTTGTGCACCAGGCCTCTAGTATATATATATATATATATATATATAGAGAGAGAGAGAGAGAGAGAGAGAGAGAGAGAGCGCACTAGCCAAAAAGAATGCAGTATAGAAGTAAATTTAAGCTTAAAAAGAAGAAATTTAAAAATTTCTTCCACGCCCTGGCTGGTTTGGCTCAGTGGATAGAGCGTCGGCCTGCGGACTGAAGGGTCCCGGGTTCGATTCCAGTCAAGGGCATGTACCTTGGTTGCGGGCACATCCCCAGTGGGGAGTGTGCAGGAGGCAGCTGGTCGATGTTTCTCTCTCATCGATGTTTCTAACTCTCTATCCCTCTTCCTTCCTCTCTGTAAAAAATCAATAAAATATATTTAAAAAAAAAATTTCTTCCACTACTATTTACAGAGTAAACTAAAAGTTGTTATTGAAGCATTAAATCTCACCATTAATGAGACACCCGAGGATATTTTCCCATTGATTTTTAGAGAGTGGAAGAGAGAAGGAAAGAGAGAGAGAAATATTGATAGGAAAGAAACACATCGATTGGTTGCCTCCTGCACGCATCCTGACCAGGGCCAGGGAGGAGCCTGCAACTGAGGTACGTGCCCTTGACCGGAATCGAACCCGGGACCCTTTGGTCCACATATCGATACTCTATCCACTGAGCCAAACCAGCTAGGGCACAGCTAGCATTTTGATCTCACACAGCTCTGGCACCAGCATGTCCCTCCTATCCCCAAGTCCCCTGCATGCCTTGTTTTGTTTTGTGTTCTGTACTCTATACAACCTTGTACTGAGAAAGCCTGAGGCACAGAAAACTTTACCAGCCCACCGCCACTGGTGTGCATGTAAGTCCTAATAAACCCATGTCTTTCACAGCCAGTCTTTCTGGTTATTTCTTTGGTATCGGCAAGCAATACACTGAGGTTTTCTCAGACCTCAGCTCTTTGCATAACACTGTTGTATCTATATATATAATGAAAGAATATGCAAATTTGCCCTCACAGTAACCGGATGGAGCGTAGGATCAGCTGGAGCGAGTGGGTGTGGGTGGGTGCGGCAGGAAGCCGGTGGACCTGAGATGGCATCAAATAAAATAAAATGCGTTCACATGCCCTAAAGCACAAACATCCTAGCAGATAACTCAGTGCAGATAACAATGATTACACAATGTTGATTACACAATAAACTTATTTTCATCGGAAAAAAAACACACCTTCACTTAAAGATGCCCCAATAAGGCTGCTGTGGCTTTCCTCTGTCCCTTTCTACACCGAAGACAACAGGGTTCAAGGGGGAAGGGCTCCAGTTTTGTTCTCAGCACCCAGCTAGGAGGCCACCCTGGGGCGGCTCTCCCCTCCGAGCCCTGCGCAGGACAGGTGCTCCGCTCCAGCCCGGGAGCCCTGAAGGGAGGCGGAGCGAAGTGCTGTGGCTCCGGGACCCCACTCTCCCTGGGAACCCAGAAATCCGCCTCCGAGGGCAACTGTGCAGCAGCAGGGCCTGGTAAGAGTCTCGCAGGAGGGCCATCTACCCATGCGGATGTGTATGCTGGCGGAGGCCACGCAGCTCCCAAGTTGAAGTCTCCTCCATGGAGGACCGGGTCGTGCGGATCAGAGTTGGCCATGTCGGCAATGGAACCCCAGGTCCCCAAGGAATGACTAGAGCACATGAACCTCAATGGTCCTCAGTCACTTCCTGAGCAGCAGTCATCCCCCACCCGGGATCAAACCCAAAACCTAAGTAGCTGCCCTGACAGAATGAAACCCAAACCTTTGCTGTGGCAGAGGAGCTCCGACCCACAACAGGGGCCAGGGCAGCCAGAGGGGTTTTGTTGAGGGGCCCCGACAGGCAGCCCCCAGCGCAGTGGATTAGAACCTCCTGATACAGCAAGGTTGCGGGTTGGATCCCTGGTCAAGGCACAGACAAGAAGCAACCAAAGAGAGCAAAATAAGTGGAACATCACACTAGTGTTTCTCTCGCTCCCTTCCTCTCTCTAAAATAATCAATCAATAAAAATAAAAAAATAAAAATAAACGCTCTGGCTTGCAGAGTTGCTAAAACAGTTAGAAAGCAAAGTCCCATCCCTTCCCGTTCATTCAACAAATACTTCACATGCTCCTTCAATAATCACACTGGGGATGGGTGTTCGTTTGTTTGTTTGTTTGTTTTGGTTAATCCTCACCTGAGGACATTTTTGCAATGTTTTTTTTTGGTTTTGTTTTTTTTTTTGTTGTTGTTTTTTTGTTTTTTTTTTTTACAGAGAGTGGAAGGGAGGGAGAAAGACAGAAACTAATGTGAGAGACATCAATTGGTTGCCTCTTGCTGAATTCCTGACCAGGGCCCAGGATTGAGCCTGCAACCCAGGTATGTGCCCTTGATTGGAATCCAACCCGCAGAAGCACTATCCACTGAACCAAACCAGCATTTTTTTTTTCTTTTTAAGTCCTCCTCTGAGGATGTTTTTTTTTTTTTTCATTGATCCTAGAGAGACAGGAAGAGAGAGGGAAAGAGAAAGAGAAACATTGATCAGTTGCCCAAGCAAATCCGACAGGGATGGAACCCATGACCCTTTGGTGCGTGGAAGGACACGCTAACTCAGCGGTTCTCAACCTGTGGGTCGGAGACCCCTTTGGCGGTCGAGCGACCCCTTTGGCAGTTGAACGACCCTTTCACAGGGGTCGCCTAAGACCATCCTGCATATCAGATATTTACACTACGATTCATAACAGTAGCAACATTACAGTTATGAAGTAGCAACGAAAATAATTTTATGGTTGGGTCACAACATGAGGAACTGTATTTAAAGGGCCAGAAGGTTGAGAACCACTGCTACTGATCCACACCAACCAGGGCCTGGAGGTACATTTAAAAAATTTTTTTAGATCTGCCCTGGCCAGGTGGCTCAATTGATTGGAGTCTCAACCTGTACACCAAAGGATTTCCTGTTGGATTCTAGGTTAGGGCACATACTTGGGTTTAGGTTAGATCCCGGTGGTTCAGCAGATGCAGAGGCAGCCTACTGGTATTTCTCTGTCACATGGATGTTTCTCTCTCCAAAAAATCAATTTTAAAAACATCCTCAGTTGAGAATTAAAATATATATATATATATATATGCCGGGAGCCGGTCCATCCTTGCTGTTTCAAGGGACCTGGCATATATAGCATACTGTTCTTAATATGTTTGCTCCCTTTAGCGCCATGTGTTTTAACCAAGGTCACCTCTCCGAGAAAGGTTGTTTCCCCAGGTGGGGATCTTTCCCTGAGGTTAGGGAGGGCATACAACCCCTTAATTAAGTGCCAGGCGGGTAGTTAAGCTACATAATCTTTACTCCCTGGAATGGAGATAAGAAACACCCTAACCTTTGTAATAGAAATTGACAGGATTAAAATCGGCTGGTATAAATATGGATGTAACAAGACAATAAACATCAGAACCTCATCAGATCCTAACCAGAACCTAGCCAGAGAACTTGGCTGAAGAACCTAGACACAGAACCTAGAGACAGAACTTGGCTGGAGATCCTAGACAGAACCTAGAGACAGAACTTGGCTGGAGATCCTAGCCAGAACCTGGCTACAGAACTTGGTTGGAGATCCTGACCAGAACCTGGCTACAGAACTTGGTTGGAGATCCTGGATAGAACCTGGCTACAGAACTTGGTTGGAGATCCTGGATAGAACCTGGCTGGAGAATCTGGAGAACCTAGACAGAACTTGGCTGGAGATCCTGGAGGGAGAACCCAACCATGATGATCAACTGAACGCTGCCTCCGTCCACACCTTTGGG
>NW_005871186.1:726000-817883 GCF_000147115.1 Myotis lucifugus
ACTCTAACCCAGTGGTTCTCAACCTTGACTGCACATTAGAATCACCTGGGAATCTTTTTAAAATCCTGATTTCTGAGCCTCATCCTCCGGAAATTCTGTTTCTTCGTTACTAATGTTGTGGCCCCACCTCATAACAAAGAAACAGAATTTCTGGAGGATGAAGCCCAGAAATCAGGATTTTAAAAAGATTCCCAGGTGATTCTAATGTGCAGCCAAGGTTGAAAACCACTGCTCTAACCACTAAGCCAGGACAGCCAGGGTGAAGACCCAGTGTTTTTAAAGAGACTTTCCAGATAACTTTACAAAGCTAGAATATATTGAACAGGATGACTACAAATAAAAATCCCGAGAGCTATAGTCTATTCATGAGAGCTATCGTCTATTCTCAGCCTTCACTTTTCTCTAACAGGGTCTTGAGAATGGCTTCATCGCTCTGAATTTCATCTCTGTGTTATACCTTATTAATATTTCTCTCTCTACAGTTTCTTTTTACAGCCAAATAATAGATAAGAAGGCTGCAATCTCTGACTTCAGCATGATTTTATTAGCCAGAACTCAATGAGAAATGCAATACTTGTAGAAACCTAGGAATTAATACATCAAATGTGAAAAAGTAAATTTTAAGAAAAATATTCAAATATCACCCAGCGCATGAATGGTCTCCTTGGTCGAGTCTAACCTCTCAGTCTGGTCTCTAAGTCCTGAAACAGATTGTCCCCACTCCACCCATGTATCCACATTCCCCTCAATCCCAGACCAGTCTCTGTACCAGCCAGGCAAAGTGTCTCAGTGTGGGTTCCCTCAATGGCCAGCCTACTGCAAGATCCCAGTGCAGGCAGTTTATTTGGGGGATGCAGGGGCCACCTACAGGGGTGATAGAGAAGTGACATAGGGAAGGGAAGGCAGCCAGAGAAGGGTATGTTACTAAGCCAACTTGTCAAAGACCAACTAGAAAAGGGTACAAAGCATACCTCAGACTCATCTCACTAGAGAGATGGGGGAGCTGGGGTATTTTACACCAGGTCTCATCAGTTATGGGCCCAGGGCTGATCCAGGAAGTGTTCATCCCGCAGCACTTCCAGCTTGCTGAGTTTGGGTGAGTAAGACAGCTTTCTGTGGTTCTGGAACAGCCCTCAGGTACAGAGATATATCAGGTACAGAGATGGTTGTCTGAGGAAGATGTAGGCAGGGCACTGAGAGCATCTGTATATAATGTTCTATGAGCATCCTGTACGTGACCTTTTATTTTATTTATTTATTTTTCTAATCTTCACCCAAGGATATGTTTTTATTGATTTGAGAGAGAGAGGGAGGGAGAGAGAGAGAGAGAGAGAGAGAGAGATGAGAAACATCCACCAATTGCCTCCCATACATGCCCCAACCTGGGATTGAACCCGAAACCTAGGTATGTGCCCTGACTGGAATTGAACCCACACTGCATGGGACGATGCTCCCACCAACTGAGCCATGTGGCCAGGGCTACAGTGTCCTTTTAAATGAATCCAGAACCAGAGCCAACTTAAATAAAACTGAAAAGTATGTCAACTCTAATGATTGTTCCTTCCCTTTTCCAAACATTCTGCAACAGTAAATTTTAAGAAATTTTAAGAAAAGTGTCACACTTATGAATGATAAGGGCCCCTGCATCTTCCAAACAAACTACCTATTTTTAGCCTCCCAGACCCCGTCTCCCTGCAGCCGACAGTACTTAATGCTACCTGCATAATGTGTGCTCCAGTGGCCTGAGCAAAAGGTATTTAAAAACAGCTCTAGCCCGATATGCATTTGGTCCAGCAAACAGCTGTCAAGCACCCCAGTATAACAGGGAATAGTGCTATACAACAGCAGCTCTCTGTGGCAAATATTCACTTTACTCTGGGTAAGAATACTTCATAAAGCTCTGTCTGTCTGAAGGCTTGCATTTAAAAAGGTAAAGCGCCCTGGTCAGTGTGGCTCAGTTGGTTGAGTGAGGTCCCATGCACCAAGAGGTTGCCAGTGGATTCCTGGTCAGGACACATGCCCAGGTTGTGGGCTCAATCCCAGTAGGAGGCGTGTAGGAGGCAGTGGATCCATGTTTCTCCCCCTCTCCCTTCTCTCTCTCTCTCTCTCTTTAAAGTCAATAAAAACATTTCAAAATTAAAATTAAAAGGTGAAGTCAGTGTCATGCTATGTATGGGAATTTTTTCTTCAGATACTTTTCCTTTCCCTTAATAGAAAGGCATTGTCCAGAATCTAAATGATGAGTATGTTTTGCCTCAGAATGTATCAAGGATGAGAAATCATTTTGTATTTGTCAACATGATGCAGTCAGAAGTATATTCTAACTTACTAAACGTATGTCCTTAAGCAAAATTTAATCATTGAGACAAATGAATATCAGACCATAACTAAATCTTAAGAGAAATAAACCAATGAATAGTAAGTGCCCCTCTTCTTTTTAAAAAAAAATATATTTTATTGAGAGGAAGGGGGAGGGATAGAGAGTTAGAAACATCAATGAGAGAGAAACATCGATCAGCTGCCTCTTGCACACCCCCTACTGGGGATGTGCCTGCAACCAAGGTACATGCCCTTGACCAGAATCGAACCTGGGACCCTTCAGTCCACAGGCCATCGCTCTATCCACTGAGCAAAACCGGTTAAGGCAAGTGCCCCTCTTCTGATGTGAAATCTTTGGTAACATTTAGTGAGAGGTGGATTCAGCTGAGATGTTCAGGAGTGTTGGGTGAGATGGAAGAGTGGCATGGAGTGGAATAGAGAGGATCCTGTTAAATATCTGAGCCCTGGTCATCCTCGGATCAGTGTGATTGATTTCTATTGCCTCCATCCCATTAGGAAGACCCTTTCATCTCAACCACCTCCTGAGGGTTCCCCAGGACAGGGGAAAGGAGAGCTGCAGGGCTGAGCCATGGCCCGGAGCAGCCTTTACCAGCATGTTCGGGTGAGTCACATCCATCTTGAAGGGAGTATGCACAGGGTTTCCTGCTAAGAAGCCAGGCGGTACTGAATGGTTGGGGTCCTTTTGTAGTTTCCTCTTGCATAAGACAGAAATATTCTTACCTGACATAGACTTTGTAATTTTATTTATTGATGTTTAACTTTCTGATTGACAGTTTTGCACAGTGTTGGTGGGAAAATGGAAACATTAGCAGCTGAAAAAAGGGGTGAAGTTGGCTCACACTATCTCAGTAAGGAGGGGGGAAGCCAACAGGGAAAGGAAACTCTTTTATGGCATCAAAGTAGCCTGAGAAAACTCTAGTATCTCTTGCCTTCTTCCGGCTGAGGAGGGGCACCAGCCAGGGTGCGCCCCTAGCTCCAGATTTTGACTCTAATACTTTTCTCCTGGAAGAAGAGCTAAGATTCTGGAAAGAAACAAACTGCTTCCATCTCTTGACGTAGGAAGCATTTCAGACTAAGCCTGGAAAATCCTGTCATTCATTCAAGAAAGCAAGAATGCATTTAGAGAGATACCTGGGCAGCACTCACAAAGCCAGAAAGGCCAGCCTAAAAACAGGGCTGAGTGGCCGGAGAGGGACCTACATGAACCCCACAGAGGGAAACAATGGCCTCAGCGAATCAGAACTAGGCAAGTCTGTTAAAAGAACTGTGAGCTCTTTTATTAATCCTAAATTGTTAGAGGGAAGATTTCACAAAGGAACTAAAAGTTGGCGGTACAGGTGCACACTAGGGCCCTGGCTCTGCTTTCGAGAGAGGAGGTTGTGGTGTCCGCAGGTCCTAGGCGATTTGAGCTCCAGTCGGGATGATGACCGAGGTTTTCTGAAACAGCAGTCTGGGGAGGAAGGTCCGTGTGAAGTGCAACACTGATGACACCATGGGGACCTTGATCGCAGCACAAATTGGTACCCGTTGGAACAAGATCGCACTAAAGAAGTGGTACACGATTTTTAAGCACCACATTTCTCTGGGAACTATGAAATCCATGATGGGATGAACCTGGAGCTTTATTACCAATAGAGCAGAATTCCTTCCCTCTGCCCAGCCCTCTCCTCCCTTCACTCCCCCGTTCCCCCCAGTATGGATGCTTGTTTTTATTTTTTATTTTTATTTTTTAAATATATTTTATTGATTTTTTACAGAGAAGAAGGGAGAGGGATAGAGAGTTAGAAACATCGATGATAGAGAAACATCGACCAGCTGCCTCCTGCACGCCCCCAGTGGGGATGTGCCCGAAACCAAGGTACATGCCCTTGACCGGAATCGAACCTGGGACCCTTGAGTCCGCAGGCCGACGCTCTATCCACTGAGCCAAACCGATTCGGCTGGATGCTTGTTTTTAAAAAGTCATGTTAAGAAAAATATAGAAGCGGGAACAAAAAGGTACACGGTAGTTTGCAATATTACTGATTTTACATATTGATCAGCCCACACTTTGCGAGTCAGGCGGTGGTATTTTGGCCAAACCCCAGAATATAAGCTATAGGAATAGGCTTAGGGGAAAAAGAAATCCTAGAAAGACACAGGTAAAACATGGGAAATATTTATAAAAGGCAGGAGGATGCTTGTGGAAGGTGGGAAATAATAGTAGAAAGTGAGGGTAATTTGTTAGATGAGGCAGAAGTGCTGTGGGAGATGGAAAAATATAAGTAAAAGGTGGAGAAATGGTAGGTGGGCACTACTGAGCAGAGAGGAAATCTGTATTAGAAGGAGGATTGCATCAAGGTTAATTAATAGAAATAAAATGCAATGTCAGTAAACTCAGGTTATCGTGTACAGGTCACCAAGCGGGAAGGAGAGAAATTTGTATACTGCTTGGGAAAAGTGGGAGCCAGGCTGAACAAGCTAAATAAAAAAAAAGTACAAAGTCAGTTAAGGTAAAAGAAGGAGTCAGAGTAACAGAAAAAGAGAACAGTGGGTAATTAAAAATAGACTCCTTCCAAAAGAGGATAAGGAATCAGAGTTATGTAAAACAGGTGCAGAAGTGAAAAGAAATGGATGTGAAGGTTTGTCTGTTTCGTGGTGTCTTAGAACTAAGTAGATATACACCAAATGCAAGCAAAGAAAACAGCCCCTGCCAGAAGGCAGAACCACAGGACAGTGACAAAACAGACATGTTGGCCTAACTTCAGCAGCTGCAAGGTCTCACGGGAAGAGAACATCCAGTGCTCATATCATGGTGACCGGCAGGCAGCTAGTGTCCCCACTCAGCTGGAGTAAGAGGACACGTCTGTTCTCCTAAAGAACTCCCTGTCCACAGAAGTCACAAGAGAGGAGCTCGTGTGTTCAGAGAAGGACCCCATGCCTCCTTCGGTAGGGCCGAGTGGGAAGCCCAGATGTGCATGCTCGGGGCAAGAGCTCACATTCCTCCTCTCCTGATCACTTGCAGCTGCTGCATGACTCCCTGCCTTGGGCCTATCAGGATGAGTCTCACTGGGCCCCTTTGCTTTCAGCATGTAGCCCAGTCACCCAAGTCATCCTCATTCCCTGCTCTAATCCCCATTCAGCTGTACCTCACCTTTTCTGACCCTATCTGCCATCACTCCTCGTCTCCTGTGCCCTGGAGCTCAAGGTCATTTATCTAGAATATTCTGTATCCTCACTCTTTTTTTAGGAATGTGCTCTTCATCTTCTTGCTCTGGAGTGGAATTCTTGTCTGAGGATATTGCTTTCTTTGCAATCCTCTCAAGAGATAGTTGCTTGCTCTCCTACAGCCCTGGTATCACTGGGCTTGGAGGAGAGTTCCATGTTCTCCTTGTTCCTCATTGCTTGTCCCAAATGCCCTCGCTTCCATAACATGAAGGGACTATATTATCCACAACCCTCTGGTAACTTGGGAGTAGCATTTCTACTCCCCTCCCCCATGCTTTGAAGATTTTAGCTCCTGGATCACTCTCTCCAACACTCCAACATCATTCGCGGGGACTTTCTTACCTACCTTGATGGTTATTCCAGTGCTCTGGGCTCTAAGTTCCTTGATATTTTTTCTTCTCCATGAACTTTTTGTCCATTCTATCTAAGCCATGCCCTTCCATGGTTATATGTGAGACCTTGTCATTACAAAAACTTCAATCCCATCACAATTTCAATTTCAAATATTTCATTCATGTGTCCTGACCACACCTCTTTTATTGGGAAGAAAGCAAAAGTGAGGGAAAGGGGGTGGTCAGGCAGGGAAGTCAGAAGAACACCTGCAAGGTGGTGCTTTACTGAGCTGGTACCTTCTTCACAAGAATATTCAGTGGGGTTGCTCAGAGAACCCCTCCATAGAAGCCATGTGGAACCGTCACATCTAAAAGCAATTCATTAGGGGGAGGAGAAGAAAGCCATCTATCTGTGGAGAACTTCCCTTGTTCATTCTCTCATTGGTCAAAATCCTCTCCACTGGGTAGTAATTCCTTATGACCTGCAGGTTGTATAATTGACCACTCTGGGAAGTCGCTAGAGAAGCCAGAGGCCCCTGTGTCCAGTCAGGTCAGACCTGGTGCTGGAGCTGCGGTGGCTCCTATGGCAGTGGATGTGATAGAAGCTGTGCTGATGCCTGAACCCCAATGGGAGGCTGAGGAGATCAGAGCTGGGAGATATGGTGGCCAGGGCTATGACCACTGGAATGAAATAAGCCATTCCTGGAGCCAGTCTAGCCAGAAAATAGGGTAAGTAGCTTGGGTCCCCAAGAGAGGAGTGGGCAAGGCAGGCTGAGCATATCTGGGGTAAAATTAACTGGATCTTGTACAAACATTACACCACTTAAATCTGTTCATATCCATTTATATCTGAGTCTTATGTGAGAAAAAAATGTTCTCACTTATTCCCCAGGAGGGAAAAGTTTAAATCCAATTCTTCAAGCTGATGGCCAATTGCATAATTTTTTTTACAAAGAGGCTATGAAATCAAGTTGCATCCCTTCGTTACAGCTTTGCCTAGGGTCATAGTTGATATTCATCCTTTCCCTGCTCTACCAACCATTCCAGGTTTTCCTCTCCCTCAGTCAGCACATTGGCTGATCTGGGTTATTTGCCTGGTGGGGTTGTCCAGACCTCAGCCCCCTTGCCTTGCTCTTGTCAGGCCATGGTTGCTGCAATTACCCATTAAAAGTTGTCCTGGGCAGAGAAGCACCAAGAGATGCCCCCTGAATTCCAGACACACTCTTTATCCATTATGAAATGGATACTATTTTATACTTACTATTCATGTAAATCAGGGTTGACTACCCTGCCAGGACTGTAATGTCTTTTTTGTCTGCTGGTCCACTAGCATGAGGATCCCAGAGTGGCCAAACCACAGTCACAGCCTCAAGTTCCCTAGTGGACATACACCACTGCACACACATACACACCCCCACGGACACGTGTGCGCACACAAATAGGAACTTGTCAAAGCCTAAGATTATGGGACAGGAAACATGAGTTCTACACAGGTCATTGGGAGTGATGGTGATCAGGGTCTCCTACTTCTACCACCTTATGGTTGCCCAGACCTATGTATTCCACTTATTGAGGAAACAAAACCCTCCTCTTCGCCTGCATCACCATGGTTAATGCATTCCTGAGGGAATTGTGTTAGCACTGCCAACAGAGCTTAAAAGATAGAAGGTAGTTATTCCTTCTACAATCCCATTTAATTTGTCCTTTTGGCAGATGCAAAAGCTTAATGGATTTTGGAGAATGACTATGGGGTATTAGAAAGGTAATCAGGAGGTAATCAGATACCGAATTCAACTTCAGCTACAACCTGGATATGCTATCTTTATTGGAGCAAGTCAATATAAACCGGGGCATCTGGGAAATGTTTTCTTCTCAGCCCAAAAGCAATCTGCCTTTATGTGGCATGACAGCTGTATTCCAGGGCTATGTCAACCTCCTGCTCTCTGGCATCTGGCATAATATAGCCTGAGGGGGTCTTGAAAATTTTGATAGCCCACATAACATCATGTTGGACTATTACATTGATGACAATATGCTAATTGGACCTACGCAGGAAGTAGCAAGCATCCTAGATTCCTTGGTAAAACGCATGCATTCCAGAGAATGGGAGATAAACCCTGTGTACATTCAGGGACCTGATGCACAGATGAAGTTCTAGGGCTCCAATTGTCTAGGGCATGTTAAAATAGAGCTTTTGTTTTATTTTAAATTTAAAAAATATTTTTATTGATCTCAGAGAGGAACAGAGAGGGAGATAGAAACATCAAAGATGAAAGAAAATCATTGATTGGCTGCTTCCTGCATGCCCCACAACCCAGGCATGTGCCCCAACCAAGAATCAAACTGTGACCTCCTGGTTCATAGGTCGACACTCAACCACTGAGACACACTGGCTGGGCTGAAATAGAGCTTTTAAAACGAGGGGCAGATTGCTTCACATTGCATTGACCATCTATACTAATAAAAGGGTAATATGCTAATTAGACTGGATAGACTGGACGTCATTCCGGACATTTGCCCTGACAAAGTCGGGGCCCAGCCCAGAGGAAGCCACTTGCAGTCCTGGGTGGCTGCAGGTGGCCCGGAGGGAGGGAAGCCTGGGTCTGGGTGCCTGCAGGTGGCGAGAGGAGGGAAGCCCAGGTCCCAGGTGCCGGAGGAAAGCCGGTGCCGGCAGCCGGGGGAAGGAAGGCCTACTCTTGCATGAATTTTCGTGCATCTGCCTCTAGTCATAAATAAAGAGGCACAAAGCTTGGTAGGCCTGTTTGGATTTTGGACATATACTACATTGGAACTTAGTGGGGCTGTTTGGATTTTAACATATACTACATTGGAGCATGTTGCTAAAACCCATTTACCAAGTGGTCCCAAGGCTGCCAGTTATGACTGGGCCCCAGAGCCAGAAAACACTGTGCAGCAGATCACAGCTGTTCACGCTGCCCTGCTGCTTAGGCCTTGAGATCCAGCAGACTCAAGTGTAAGGGATGTGTCTGCAGCAAAAGAAACTGTTTGGGGAGCCTCCCTCAAACCCAGTAGAAGAATCACAGTGCAGACCTTTAGGGGTTTGAAGTAAAACTATACCCTTTTCTGCTGCCTATTCTCCATTTGAAAAGCAAATCTTTGCCACTGGGCTCTGGTAGAAACTAAATATAAAAAAACGAAAATATTAAATGATGATGTAAGCAGGTTCCTGCTTGAGGTGGGATGCTGTCATCTCAAGATGAGTTCGCAATCACAAAGAACTGTCAGCCACACTAATGGCTCAAGTCAGAGGTAAGCTAAGGAGATGCAACACCCGGTACCAGAGGCTCTGG
The DNA here is from genome assembly GCF_000147115.1 of Myotis lucifugus. Classification (NCBI taxonomy): domain Eukaryota; kingdom Metazoa; phylum Chordata; class Mammalia; order Chiroptera; family Vespertilionidae; genus Myotis; species Myotis lucifugus. The sequence goes on from NW_005871186.1 coordinate 735,191, forward strand.
GACAGTCACTCCTTGCACCACTGAGATCCCCTTGCATCCCACATTAACTCCATTCTGTTAAAGATCGTAGCCAGTGCAACCTCGATAAAAGATTTCATAAACAAGGATTATTGGGACAATCTACAATTCGGATAGTTGCCCTAAGATGGCAATTACAGTAGTATTATCTTTCTCCTCTATCCACCCCCATTCTAGGGCTTCACCTTATCTAGTTTGCCTGCGTGACAGGACGACTCAGACCTTCATCCCTCAGGAGTCTGAGCTCTTGGTTGCCTGGCCCTTGTCAGGCGCTGGTTGCTGCAATTGCTCATTCACCGTTATTACCAGGCAGGCAAGCACCGAGAGACACCACTGAACCTCACTGTTAGATATTTGCATTGCCCTCATTTTGTGGCAGCTACTCTAGCTCATCTGGATAATTAGGATCAATCATTCCCAACAATATAGTCATGTTTCAGAGCCATTATTAATGTTCACGGAGTGTTTGTTTGTGGGAACATAACTTTTCATTTCTTTTGGGAGTGGAACTGCTAAGTCTTATACTATATTTAAATTTATGGGAAACTGCCAAACTGTTTTCCAAAGTGTCTGTACCACAGCAAAGGGAATATAGTCAATAATATTGTAATAACTATGTATGGTGTGGGATGGGTACTAGACTTATCAGGGTGATCACTTAGTAAAGTATATAAATGTCTAACCACTATGTTGCACACCTGAAACGAATATAATAGTGTAGGGCAACTGTATTTAGAAAATAGATTTTTTTAAAGTAGCAGCATTATCTTAAAAATCCACAAGATGTCAGTGTTTCTATGTGAGAAAAAATAATGTGGCGATCTGAGATTAAAAGTACTCCCACTAACTGATGCCAAAAATTAACCTAAAGTGAATTTGATATAGAAATAATAGAGATTGGTTGATTTAATTGAATAGGAAATATATACACATGATACAAAATTCAAAATTGTTTACAGTGAAAAGAAAAACTTTCCCTCCCTCCCTACTTCTTTCCCTCATCTCTCAGTCCCATTTCATTCCCCCTTCCCCCAGGACAGCTATTTTTATTATCTTTCCAGAGATATCCTAAATATATATGACCACAAAAATATAAATATGTATATGTTTTCAAATAATACCAGTGATTATATACAATACATGTGTTCTGTGCCTTGATAGTTTTTCTACCTGATATGCCTCAGAGTGACCCCTTCTGTGGCCTGTTTGTTCATTCTCTTAACAGAGGCTTTTGAGGAGCAAAAGTCCTTCAATTTGATGAAGTACAATTTGTCTTTTTTTTTTTTAAGTGGGCCTTACTCGAAGTCACAAAGATTTTTCTCTATATTTTCTTCTAGAATTTTAGGTTTTATATTTAGGTCTATAATCCATTTTGAAGTCATTTTTTTGTATATGGTGCAAGGTATGGATCATTACCATTTTAATTTGCACATTTGTTATTATAGATGTTGTTGAGCATATTTTCATATGTTTAAATATAATTTGTGTTGTGCTTGTTTGTTTGTTGTTTTCTTGTGAGCTCCTTGATCAAGTCCTTTGCTGGGGGCTGCTAAGTTTGGACGTGCAGTTTGTGAAAGTGGAAACTGAAACCTGGCCGCACACTGCTCACCTGGCCACAGATACTGCATGGGGGCCCCTTTTTCTAATTCACCCCCTGGGAGCCCCATTCTTTACTGTGCACAGAGGTGTTGCCTTTGTCCATTTATCTTCTGTATTCTAGGTCTTTTTCATATTTTATAGGAGTGCCCTTCACCACTGTGATGCAAATATATTTTTTCTTAGTCTATTGTATTCTTCACTGTTTATGACATTTTCCCATCAGAATTGTTTTTTGTAGAGTCAAATATACCAATCTTTTCTATTGCGGGTTCCGAGTTTTGTGTCATGCCTAGAAAGTTTCCCTACTCCAGTTATTTTTTAAAATTACTTTATGTTTTATTCTAGCATTTTTCTGCCTCCCCCCCCACATTTAAATCTTCTGATTTAGTATGAATTTATTTTGGTGAAAGGCGTAAGATATAAATCCAATTTAAATTTTTTCCCAATTTGCCAACCAGCCGTCCCAACACTGTTTACTAACTAATTCATCTTACCACCACTTACCTAAAATGGCAGGTTTATCATAAATACAATTCTTATTCTTAATGTAAAAAGTAGCTATGTTGCTCTGCCCAGAGGCCACATGCTACCCTCTGATTCTATGGGAAAGACACAGATGACAAGAAAAGAAGGTGATAAGAGATTTTTTTAGCAAAATATTTTCCGAGCATGGTTTGGATTAGAGTCCAAGATTTCTACATTTGCAATATAATACAAAAAAAATCTGTTGCAATAGCAATAACCTTGATCATCAGGAAAATATTAAATTAGATTCACTATTTTCTATTTGTTATGCAGGAAAGTGTGTAATGTTTTTGAGAAAAAATGATGCAGAATATTTTTCACACATACCCCAACACACATACACACACACACATGTTTCCTTCCTCAGGAAAGCAAACTCTGTAATGGGCTCTGAGTCAGACAAAACTGTGAATACTAACAGTATCTAACTCAAGGGTTAATGTAAGGATTAAGCGAGCTTGTTCAAAAAAGGTGCCTGCCTCAGAATAAACAGTCAATATTCAGTAGCTACTAACTTCTGTTTGTGTAAAGTGCTTGGATGAGTTTATACTGATACCCTTAATTCTAATCCAATACCACAAGGTTCATTTAGCATTCTCTCTTTCCTTATTTATAACTTCTTCCTCCAAAAAAGGAAAACCCAGCTCTCATTATCTATGATTTACTTATTTGTTTAAAAGTGTGTGTTGTTTGTTTTTCAGGGAAGTGTTTTCTTCAGAAGCCTACAGAATGATCTCTGACTCTACTCCAGAGGTGGGTAACCACAGAAACTGCCTTCATTGATCCTTCACTCTCTGCCTTCTCCTAAACCCCACTCCAGTATCCCCTAGTCTCCTCATTATAAACTAAGTGAAGCTGGAGTTCTCTGTCCCCCAACCCAAGTGCTAGAAGCTCAGGGCCAAGGTAGGGTAACTGAAACTTGATATAAATTCCTGCTTCCTGTGTAGACCAAAAGGAAGTCACCCTGAGTTGAAGATCTTTTACAATGTTAGCAATGTGATCTAGGGGTTTTTGAATTGGTTATTGAAGATCTAGAATCCACTCTGAGTCCTGGCTGATTCTAATAGTTATTCCCATACTTCCCACTCAGCCAGACACGGTCATTTAACCTCTCAGTATTCCCTACCAAATGCTGATAGTGATTTAACCCTGCCTTGCACCCTTTATGGATGTTATTTGTGAAAATCAAATGAGAGGATCAATGGGTCTGTACTTTGAAAATTATGCGGTACTAAGTAAACTGAAGGACCCCTGGAATGTGTCTTCAGCACATTATTACTGGTGACTTTTACCTAAATACTCAGATGTACTATCTTGACTCACCTGGTAGTGGTAGCTCAGAGACCACTCTTCCTGCTCTGACCAACCCTAAATTGGAAGGCAGAAGTATTCTAAGAATACAGGGAAAGTGAGGCTGGTATAGTGAATAGAGTGGCTAACAAGACAGGATATCTTGGGAATCTCTTAAAATAGGGAGGTCAAAATGTTTGGCTATTAAATAATTTTAAAATATGTATTCATTTATTCAACAGCTATTTGCTGAGTGTCTTACAAAGGGATGAAGAAATGAGAAACTCCATCCCTGTCCTCAAGAAGTTTAGAGTAAGGGCCCTGGTCAGTATTTCTCAGTGGTTGGAGTGTCAGCCCGAGTTCGGAAGGGAGGAGGGTTATGTTCCCCATCAAAGGTCAAAGGCACATATCTGGCTTTTGGGTTTGATCCCCAGCCCTGGTAAGGGCACATGCCAGAGGCAACCAATCTGTGTGTTCTCTTTCACGTTGATCTCTCTCTCTCTCTCTCTCTCTCTCTCTCTCTCACCCCTCCCTTCCACTCTCTCTAACAATCCATGGAAAAAATATCCTTGGGTCAGTATTAACAAAACAAAACAAAAACAAAACAAAAGTTTAGAGTAGGGAATCCAGTGCACCCCTAGAGTAGATAGTATGATAGTCACAATTTCTTGAAGACCTACTGTGAGCAAGGGATGGTGGTGGTCTACCTATTATCTCATTTAACATAGGTCTAACATGTTTTCTCATTTAATACATGCAACTGTCTTGAAGGTAGGTATTATCTTTGATAATAATGAAGAAATCAACAATCAGAGAGGTAAAGAAATTTGTCCAAAGTCACACATGTAGTAAATGCAAGAGTCAAAATTGAAATCCAGGGCTGCCTGTACTCTAAATCTCATATCCATCCCCCCACGATAATAAGGTAAGAGTAATCCATTCACTGACGGAATATTTATTGAGAACCTTTTTGTTCCAGCCATTGTTCTGGATGGAGTGATATGAATGAAAAAACAAAGTCCCTATATCATGGATAAAGACAATAGAACAAATACATAGTATTTATTACATTAGCTGGTAAATGCTGTGGGAAAAAATTAGGCAGGATAAGGATAGGGAGAGGGGGGTTGCTATTATATTTTATTATATTTTTAATTAATTAATTTAAAATATGGAACGCTTCACGAATTTGTGTGTCATCCTTGCATAGGAGCCATGCTAATCTTCTCTGTATCGTTCCAATTTTAGTATATGTGCTGCCCAAGCGAGCACAGAGATTGCTCTTTTAAATAAAATCCTCAGGGAAGGCTCTGATAATATGAGGTTTGAGTGGAGATCCACAGGAAGTGCCCGAGTAAGAGAAAAGACTGGCAAGAAGAGCTTCCGCCTTTGCCTGCCTGAGAGTTCAGGCTGAAAAAAGAGGGCCAGGATGCATAGGAGGTGTTTATGGAGAGGACTGGGCTCAGACTCAGAAGACTTGAGCTTTATTTAATTTATTGACAAATTATTTCACTTTCGAGCCTAAATCCCCTTCCCTGTAGGTGGAAATAATCCTTGCCCCAGCTTCGGGCACGCAGCTGCCAAAAGGATAAAATGTGATAGCCATGTGAAAGCCCGTTAACAAATAACACAAGTGAGAAAGCAAGACTAGGTGCCAACTTTTCAACCGAAAGGAAGTCTGTGTAGGAATATACTAACAGGAATTCCTAGTACAAGTGGACCCATCACCCTAGACATCTTTTTGAAAAGCTATCTCAAAAATAGACTAAAATAAATAAGCATACGTTTCATAATAAGTCTCTGCAGAAGATCCCTGCTTAAGTTACACTACTCAGAAGTTGAATTGTGTGTTTGAACTATACTCTGGGATTCGCATCTTAATCCCACGCCCCCACCTAGGTATTAGCTTTTTTTACCACGCCCCCTGCCAGAACTCCATTTCCCAGCATGCCCCGGGCTCCTGTAAATCGGCAGTCATTGTGACGCAAGTGCCACAGCTTTCTGGGAATTGTAGTTTATTCGTCCTCCAGTTGCGGAAAGCTCTAGAGCTGTGGACTACCACTCCCGTGAGGTAGTGCGGAATTCCACCCTGTTCGCGGCGTCTTCGAACGCGCCGCGGCAGCCATGTTGGACGTGGCCAGCACAGGGGCCGGCACCAGGGGGTTATCCAAGCAGCTGTCACGATGCTGGGGGCCCTGGTGTTGAGGAGAACAGCGTTGGCGCCGCGGCTCCTCCTCCATCTGCTTAGGTCTCCATCACTCGGGAGCCACCGAGGTCCCTCCAGCCGGAGTGTGACCACCGGGGGCTGCGAGGAGCCGCAGTGGCTAAGGGCGGCCATCGGGGGGCGTCCTGGAACATCGCTGGCCTCGCTCACCCGAAGAGGGGCAGCCACCGGGGGGCGCCACGGAAGTCGCACGGAGACCCAGTGCCTCGCAGCCGCCACATGGGGACGCCTTCCTGGCCCCGAAGACACATTCCCCGGACAGAACTGCTGGAATGGGGTCCCCACCAGAGGCACACTGGGCATGTGGGCCCTGGCCACGGCGCTGGTGGTTCACTGTTACAGCAAGAGCCCGTCCAACAAGGGTGATTATCGGGACAATCTGGGGTTCAGGAAGGGAGAGGCGGGAGGAGTGTCTTGACTGTCTTTGGAGGGTGGGAGTTGCTTATAGCTTTAGAGCAGCAGAGACAGTCCTGGAGGGACCCAGACATTGTCACGGGGGTAGAGTTTGCACTGGGAGAGCTCGGTGCCTCCGAGTTGCATCACTTCCAGCGTAGTGCCGCCTCCCTTCTTTGGGCATCACCTTGTCCATCTGTATAAAGGGAGCATCGGACTAAACCTCTAAAATTAGAGCGTGGTCATTTAATTCTCGAATATTCTGCCTGATCCAATTCCTCTTTTAAGAGGTCTCGGGGAAACTGCGGTGTGTTTTGAGGACAACCGCTAAATGGTGTAGAGAGGTTTACCCCCTCAGATGGCCTAAGAAGGGAAAAAGACTTGGTTGCAATGCCAGCTTTGCCACCGCTCATCGCTTGCACCTCTCTGGCTTCAGTTTCCCCACTTATACAGTGAAGGGTTATTTCTCAGTACTTTTACAGTGCTGTTATTTTCTCTTTCTTGGCGTCCAGCAGCCTGGGTCTGTCCATCAGACTCCCAGCGTTTTGCTATGCCTGGTCTCAGGCATGAAGAGAGCTTGCCATGTGGGCCAGTTGGCAGGAGAAGGAAGACTAGGAAGTTGGCTCTGTAGGGACCCAAAGCAACCATGGGGGCTGGCTGATTCCGGTTGGCATCTCACCTGGGTGCATGGAGCTAAGCAGGTACTGGGAGAGCAGGCAGAGAGCCAGACATGAGTCCAACCACTCAGGGTCTCAATTGTTCCTCAGCGGGGGGAGCCTGAGGCATGGTGTTCATGGATGACATGCATTCCCAGCTCTGAGACTGGAGTAAGGGGGGCTGCCCTGACATCTGTTTACTCAGCAGCTGTAAAGGCAAGGCCTTGGACTGGGAGTAAGGACAGCTGGGGCCTTGTTTGGTTCTCCCTCTGACTCCCATTGTGACTTTGGACTCTTGCTCCTCCTCACTGGTCCTCTGTTTCTTCATCCTACAGTATGAGGATGTTGACGTAGAGCTCTAAGGGCTCTTCTAGCGGAGGCATGCTATGATTCTGTCACTTTCAGCAATTTTTTGTATACTCTCAGTGTATCTAGTTTTGGGCACAAAGTTAGTTAAGGAGACATTGCAGGTAGTTAGGCTTGTCGGTCTGGTGAGTGGTCTGACTATGTGTAGTTGGGGGATCAGAGGACCAACAGAGTCAGGAAAGCTTTCCTGGAAGATTGGAGATCCCTGGAGGATGGGGAATTTGAATTTGCATTCTGACAGCTGAGACAACAGATGAAAATGTCTCACTGTGACCTCCATGAGGTTTTTTCAGGTTGATACCAGCTCCTTTCTTTAATACCTTCACATTGTCCACCATAGTGTTGGAACTGAGTAGGTACTCAGTAAGTGTGTCTTGAGTTGGATTGTATTCCATGCAGAGGCTTCAGGGAACAAGGATGTGGGAGTCACACATTAGCATGGTGTGTGACAGAGTGGCCAGCCTGGTTGGAGAACAGGGGGTCTTTGGGGTGAAGTGAGAGCAGATGGAGTGGGGCCTGCATGTCATGCAGGATGGTTTGGAATGTCTCCTTAGGCCTTGGAGAGCCATGAGCTCAGGGAATGTCCCGAGGCCAGTATGTTTAGAAGTATTAGGGGGAGGTGTCCCAAGTCTTGCCTTTTAGAAGTGCTTGGGGGCTCTAGACTGGACTTTGTGGCATGTGAACCCCAGCAAGGAGACCAGAGTCCACTTACCAAAAGAGATAATGACTAAAACCATGATCATTTCCAACCATCTGACTTGCTGGCTACCCTGTCCCCTGACTTGGAGTTGTAAACTCAGGCCCTTAGTGCAGTGTGATAGAAACTGTACCCTGTAGGAGCCAGGAGGCCTGGGTTCTAATCTCGGCTCATTCTTCTTTTCCTCTGTGACTTTGCAAAATCCAATTCTTCCTGCAGAGAGAGGGAAGAGAAAATATAGCCATCTCTGAAGAAGGCTTGTTTCCCTTCCAGCTGGGGGCTGTCTGGGCATGTGCTTAGGGAAGATAACCAGGAAAGACCTGGCCCTGTAGTCTGTGGTTGGTGGGTGGAGGCGCTAATGTCTGAACCACAGAACTGGTTTACACGTGCTCGTTCAGGTGGCTCTATTATCTCTGTTGTACAGATAAGGAAACTGAGGCTCAGGAGGTTAGCTGAGTTGGCCAAGTGGTACAACAAGTAAATGGCAGAGGTGTGGTGGGAGCACGTGTCTGTGTATCTCCAGATCCCGTTTTCTACGCTGCTCCAATGCCTCTTCCTGTCGCAGTGGGTCAGTCTCTTGGCTGGACTGAGAACTCTCTGAGGCAGGACTGGGCATGAGTTCGTCCAGTGTTCAGTAATGGATCTCAGAACCATGCTGGGCACAGAGGACTCCCCAGGCACTTGGTATTTGAAAAAAAAGAAAGTGCTTCTGTTGTCTTTTGAGATTTGTTTCCAGTCAGACAGTTTTTCTTTGTGGCCACAAGGTGGTGCCAGCAGCCTGCAGGCTGCCCAGGGGAGGCCAGCTTAGCTTTTCTGCCAGGTAATTCCTAAAGATCTGAACCCTGTGCTTTGGGTCTCGCTTTGGTGGGCTTGGCACTGGGGAGTTTGCAGATTTTCCAACCATCATTTCATTTTCTCAGCATCCTGTGAGGCTGGCAGGGCAAGGGTTTTATTGCCTCTGCTTTACAGTCAGGGAAGCTGGGGTCGAGAGGGAAAGGGGCTGCCACAGCACATGGTGAGTAGGGGCAGAGTGTGTAGGAGCCAGGTTTCCCGACTCCTGGTTGGCGCTCTCTCTGCTCTCAGAAGGGCCCACACCCCTTCCTGCTCCTCCCCATCCTGACCCTCCCTCTGGATGTGTGACCTAGGACATCAAGATTCAAAACTAGGCTAAGAAATGAGTTAGAGAGAAAGTGGGCAAGGTAGGGGAATGACTAATAATGATAATCATGTAAAACCGAGAGCTTGATAGCTACTAGTAGAGGGGAGTGAAGGAATTCACACAGTGAGCATTTATCATTCATTGGCAACACTTGTGCTAGCCCTGAACTGGGATCACCTGTGTGATGAGAGGAGTTAAGAGTTTGGCTCTATAATAGATGTGGAAGACAAGTTGTTAACATGTGGGCATGGGATGATTAGCCTTCTCTTTACCTACAGGCATACCTTGTTTTATTGCACTCACTTTATTGTGCTTCAGATAAGTGTTCATTACAAAAAAAGAGTACGGCTCACTTTATTGCGATGTGTGCTTTATTGCTGTGGTCTAGAACGGAACTCATAATCTTTCTGAGGTATGCCTCTATCTTGGCATCATTTCTCTTGTTAAAGCCCATGTTTCTGAAGTGCTTCTACTTTCACTGTTTTACTGGGCCCTCTAAGCTGCCTGGATGAGTAGGTCTGACCAGTGCCCTGTCTCTCTACAGATGCAGCCCTGATGGAAGCTGCTCGAGCCAACAATGTTCAAGAAGTCAGCAGGTGAGTGGCAAACCCCAGGCCTGTTCTCCCCCACAGAAGATGGCTGCCTTGGAGGAAATCTCACACTAAGCTGGGAATTAAATTCTTTAGTCACAGAGTCACTTGGGCTTCCTTCTGGAGCTCTGTGTTTCCTTTCTTCTGACCCCAAACGCTCCTGAATCCTTCTACTATTTTGTTCTTCACAGGGCATGTTTGGAGTCCCCTTTGCATCCTATGGGTTCCTCACTGAATCTTCTAATTTGTTCTTGTTTCTTTGTAGAACTGGCCAGGTGTTAGTGCTTGTTGCCTGAATGGGTGCAGGTGGGCACCCATGGGGAGGCTTGGGGATTTGGGAAGAAGCTGGAAGATACCTTTCTGACAGGTTTTCTGGGGCTAGAAAGGCCTGGGTGCACATGATGGGCCTCTGCTCATGGGCTGATTGCATTTCTCCAGTCTCCCTGCTCAGCTGGGCCCCTTATGACCACTGGCCTGTTAGATCTGAGGCTTGTTCTTGGGCAGGGGCAGGACTCAACTCAGAGATCAGCCTGGTGCCAGGAGCAGGGCAGAGTCTGTGTCCAGGATGGATGCTCAGATTGGGCCAGCATAGAGCATCAGTATGAGACTAGGGGGCAAGGGTTTTATTCTTGATGAAACTAGTGGCACTCACTGGGCCTAATCTTGGCCTTTTTTTCCCCCCCTTTGCATAGAATTAGATGGCCATAGGACACTCCCCCTTCCATACTCCTAAGTCCACATTTTAGACAGGAAGTCTGGTGTTTGGGGTGGCTAGCTGTGCACCCAGTTCCACATACCCTCATGTCCTTCCCCACTCCAGCTGCCTGAACATACGAGAAAGTGTTGAAAGGCAGCTACAGCCCCCACCAAGACTTACTGCTTTGATTCCCTTTCATTTTATCTGCAGCATTATTGATTCTCAAGGGTGCTTTTGAGTATTAATGTTCAAGGCTTAGTTTTTAATAAACCACTTTTGGAAGTATGAGCTGGGAGTTGTTTCGTAGCTTAATAAATATGATAGAGCAATAGTTTAATAAACATGCAATGATGCATCTTAAAAACGGAGCACAGATGTCAGCTTGTTGTTATAAGAGCCATTCATAACTGCAGGCTGTGCGTGGCATCTTCATTCCCCCAGAAACAGATGAGCCTCGCTTCCTTCTACTGCAGTACCAGGGAGGGGGTGGGGGTGAGACTGGCCAAGCCCCCTCCTCTCAGGCTTGTGCTGACCCTGGAATCACCTGTTGGTAACTGCTAAGGGCTGCCAGGCTTCTGCTTTGCTCTGGCAACCCACTGTAGACAGCGCGATAGCAGAGCAGCTGTGCTGTGACTCCACCTTTCTTCCATCAGCCAGGCAGGCTGAGTTTGCCCTATCCCATTGAGCCCCCATGTGTTGATTATTTTAGCTCTTTCGACATTTTTCTAAAACAATTAATCACCTGCCCAAAGAAAAGAAAAAGTGATGGGATTTATGGTGCATGTGTGATTCAGCAACATTCATTCTTGTCTTTGTGGATTTGGCCTGTAGGGACCTTTCATGTGTGTCTCCAGTCTCTAGCCTGCTTTTCCCCTGCCTCCTCTTGCCCATCTCTCTTGGTTGTGATGACTCAGAATCTTTCTTCACCATTTGTGTGGAACCCTGCCCTTCAGCATGACAGTCTCCCTCTCGCTCTCCCCCCTCCTTCCAGAAGCAAAGAGCAGGGGACAAACTGAGCAAAGGCAGGGGAAGAAGATGCTGGCTGGCTGCTGGGCCTGGTGTCATGCTGCTGCTGCTAAGGTGGTGTTTGGGCAGAGTTGCAGGGTCGGGAAAGAGGGAGATGATTTGAGAGAAGCTGGAATGTACAAGCTCTGGAATGCCCAGGAAGGAGTTTCGAATTTTTATCTTATGATCACTGGGGAGACATGGGAAGTTTTGAGCAGGGAAATTGCCCAGTTAGGGTCATTCAGAAGGGTGAATGAATTGGGCAAGGGCTAAAAGCAGATCTGTTAAAAGGCTGTTTTAGTAAGATAAATTCAAGGTGATGAAGGCCTGAATTAGGACATTCTTCTCCTTCTCACCCCAGGCAGTTCCTGCATATGAATGAATGAGTGCACCAGGGGTCCTCAAACTTTTTAAACAGGGGGCCAGTTCACTGTCCCTCAGACCGTTGGAGGGCCGGACTATAGTTTTAAAAAAAACTATGAACAAATTCCTATGCACACTGCACATATCTTATTTTGAAGTAAAAAAACAAAACGGGAACAAATACAATATTTGTATTTGCGTGTGGCCCGTGGGCCGTAGTTTGAGGACCCCTGGAGTGGACCTTTGCTAGGCACTAGAGATGGGTATGTGTGTGACCCTGGCCCTGGTTTCAAGGAAACAGACATGTAACCTACCAATTACAGTTATTCCTGCTAATAGAGCTAAGCCTAGAGGTGAGGGTGAGAGTCAGATCATCCTTGCTGGAAGGAAACTTTCTTGAATTCTTACAGCAGGTCTTTATTCAACTTTTCTATGACCTAGACTTTGCATAGGTGCTTCACACTACTCTTAATTTCTTCCTCTGCCTGTCCTAGCCTTAGCTTTGCCCAACAGACCTGCCTATAGCAGGATAGAGTCATTCTCAATTAAAAACCAAAAACTTACACAGTTTATGCATGGTTGGGTCACCATGTGTATGATCAGTGTGGTCAGTGATACAGTATTTGGAATAAAACTCAGATCTGGTGAACAATATTGCCCTCTACCCTTCTTTCCCCTTGACCTCTCTGTGGCTCTGTGCTGTGTGTTTCTGCCTTGATGTTCCCTTACCATCCCCAGACCCAGAGCCTTGGGAGAGCTCTGGATAATGAAGGGCAATAGCCCGAGGCTCTTCTGCTCAGGGGGGAGGTGCTTCATTCTCTTCTTAAGGGCATTCGAGAAGCTATAGATCTTGGACCCTCGGCCCTCTACTTTCTGTTCCTCGTCCTCTGCTTAAATCTAGCCTTCTAGGTTCAGCTCAAGTGCTGAGTTCCTTGTGAGACCTTCCTTGACTCCTCTCAGCTGGGTATGATCACCGCTTCCTTTGCCCCACACCACCTGGGCTGGGAGAAAATGAGTGTCATCTAGGAAAGGATGTGCCAGCGTGTAGGAGAGAATCCTTTTCTAAAAGCGAAGTTGGAGGTTAGGTGAGAGAAGTAGGGCTGAATGTCAGGACTGAGGCACTCAGTCCACAAACAGGAAAACCAGCGAGGTTCACATGCTGACTTAATTAGGAACAGGTCAGGAATCCTCATAGAGTTTGAGATGATCAAGCCAAGAGCTCTGGATAGATGCCCTGACCTGCAGGTACTATTGACCTGCTTTATGTGGAGCTAGGTAAATGTGTGTGGTTTGGGCTTGCCTGGCTAACGGGACAGGGCAGTATCTGCCACTTGCCACACTCTGTTCTTTATATTAATAAGTTTGTAAGCCAGCCTTCACCTTAAGCCACTGTATTGTGTGCCTCCCCATGGCAGGGACAGTTAGTTCCTGTATTCTCTAACACAGCAGAACTCAGGGAAAGTTGCTTTTTACTGACTTTTCTGAAACAGGCAGCCCAGAGTCTAATTTCCATACTCCCATTGGCTATATCAGAGGGAGGTTGGATCCCTTCCTCTTCCCTTCTTCTCTCTTCCTTTCTTCCTTCTCCAGGGGCACTTAAACCTTGTGTATTCAGCTCTTCAGAAGTGAAAACCGGTCCTGGATCCTGTTTCACCTGTCAGCAGCATGAGCAGGTGGCCTGTTCCTGGGCTCAGCCTAAACCTGAGCCTGGCTTCTAGACTTAGGAACTATTCACCCGAAACCAGGGCACAGGGTAGACTGAAGGCACATCTGTCCAGGCTCAGGCTGAGCCATGTGAGGAGCTATCAGGGCTGGGAGAAGTGAGGCCTCCTGTTCTTCCTCTTCTAAAGGAGATCACATTTCTTTCAGAACAAACTTGGGTGAAAGACAACACTCCTACCCATTTCCCTTCTCCCGGCAGGGAGCTGGGCCTCTGCTGAGTCCTTAACTCGGGTGTTTGTCAGTCTCAAAATTTTCATTTTATTTACTTATTTATTTAAATATATATATATATATATATATATATATATATGTATTTTATTATTGATAGTATTACAGATGTCTCCCCTTTCCTCCCATTTACCCCCTCCTGAGCCCAAATATTTTCTAATGAAGAAGCCTGATGGTATAAAACCTGGACTTCAGACTGCCTGCCCTTTCTCTCCAGGATTTATTTGTTCATTTGACAAAATTTACTGAGCACTGGCCATGCTGGGTCATATGCTTGACACGCGACAACTGACCAGCCATGATTCCTGTCCTTGAAGAAGGAGACTAGGGAAGACTATAACAACATAGTATAGTCAGTGCTGAGAGACAGGAGGCCAAAACATGCCCCTGACCAATCTCGGGGACCAGAGAAAGCGTCCTAGAGGAAATGGCACCTAATTAGAGTCTTAAAATATCAGTTGGGCTTAACAAATAGAAAAGGGAATGCATTCCAGGCAAAGGGGTCAGCATGAGTGGTATCATCAAGGTAAGAAACAGCCTAGGAGGTTGTGTGATTGAGAGGGGGAAATCACATACTGTTGCTGGATCACATTCTAGCCTAGGAGGGACTGGGGATAGGTAGGGACCTGGTCCTGGAGGGCATTGTCCATTTGTCCCACAGTTGCTCATCTGTCTAGCCTGCCTCTGTGCCTAGCCCTAAATTGAATTTGTGTCGATGGCAATAAAATGAGGAAGGAGAAGCAATCCCTGCCCTGGAGGAGCTCACTAACCCCCTTCCTAGGTGAGGAGGGAGCATCTGAGTAAAAAATTGAGAACCAGTAATACAAGGCACACATTGCCTAACTTCTGTGAGCCTAAATAATTAAATAACATGGAAGATGATAATGCCTATAATGCATAGAACTGTAGAGTGTTTATTATTAATAATAAAATTATTTCAACCAATATTTATGAGTGCTTATTAGGAGCTAGACATTAGGCTGAGTGCTGGAGATATAGTAGTGAACAAGATTGGTTCAGTCCCTGCCCTCTTGTACTTACAGTCTAACTGAGAGCTAGATGACTGATTATGCAATTATAATATGTATCTCAAAATTAGTACAATTTGTTTTTTCAATAAGTGGTGCTGGAACAACTGGATATCAATGTACAAAAAAATGCAATTGGAGCCCTACCTCACCCATACACAAAAGTTAACTCAAAATGGATCATAGACCTAAATGTAAGAGCTAAGAGTATAAAATGCTTAGAAGAAAACATAGGAATAGATAAGTTGGACTTTATTCAAATTAAAAACTTCTGTGTTCAAAGGATACCTTCAAGAAAATGAAGACTGTTCTATAGAATGGGAGACAATATTTGCAAATCATATATCTGATAAGAGATTTGTATCCAGAATATATAAAAAATTCAATAATAAAAAAGATAATCCAATTTAAAAATGGACAAAGGATCTGATTAGACATTTCTCCAAAGAAGATATTCAAATGACAAATAAGCATGTGAAAAGATGTTCAACATCATTAGTCATTAGGGAAATGCTAATTAAAACCACTTCATGCCTGTTTATGATGGTTATAATCAGAAAGACAGGTAATAGCAAGTGTATGAGGATGTGGAGAAATTGGAACCCTCATACATTGCTGGTGGGGGTGTGAAATGGTATTGACTGCTTCAGAATTCAGTTGGTGTTTCCCCAAAATGTTAAACATAGAGTTACCTTATGATACAACAAGTCTGCTTCTAGTATACCAGTATATACCAGTACTTGTACATTAATGTTCATAGCAGCATTGTTTTTTAGCTGTATTATTCATACCTAGAGGCCCAATGCATGAAATTCGTGCATGGGTAGGGTCCCTAGGCCTGGCCGGTGATCAGGGCCGATCTGTGGGGCGACTGGCAGGGCGATTGCCGGGGGCGGGGGGCGGGGACTGCTGGCACCTGCCTTGGCCAGCCTGGGGCCTGTGGGCTAGGGGCAGCTCCTGCATTGAGCGTCTGCTTCCTGGTGGTCAGTGTGCGTCATAGCGACCGGTCGTTCCAGCGGTCGTTCTGCTGTTCGGTCAATTTGCATATTAGGCTTTTATTATATAGGATAGCCCAAAGAGAGAAATAATTCCAAAGTCCATTAACTAATGAATAGATAAATAAAAAACATGATATAGCTATTCAGTGGAGTATTACTCATCAATGCTAAGGAATAAAGCACTGATATATGCTACAATATGACTGAACTTTAAAAGCATTACACTAAGTGAAAGAAGCCAGGCACAAAAGACCACATATTATATTATTCAATTTATATAAAATACCCAGATAGACAATCCATAGAGACACAAAATAGGTTAGTGATTGAAGGGACTGGAGAGGTTGTGTTTGGGAGGGACCATACCACACTGGTTCTATAAGCTATGTTAATGATATTTATTTTTATTTTTACTAACAGCAGTGGGTAACCATTGAAGAATTTTAAGCTGGTGTGTGTGTGTGTGAAAGAGAGAGAGAGAGAGAGAGAGAGAGAGAGAGAGAGAGGGAGAGAGAGAGAGTCATGGTGACATGATTTAGATCTGTAATTTTATTTATTTTTAATTTCATTTTTCTATTACAGTTTACATTTGATGTTATTTTGTATTCGTTTCAGAGGTACAGCATGGTGGTTAGTTAATCATACTTTACAAAGTATCCTCCACCCCACCCCCCCAATATTTCTAGTATCCACCTGGCACCATACATAGTTTATTACAATATTATTAACTATATTCCCTATGCTGTACTTTAGATCCCATGACTATTGTTACTACCAATTTGTACTTCTTAATTCCTTCACGTTTGTCACCCAGTCCCCTAAGCTCCCACTCCTCTGGCAAACATTAGTCTGTTCTCTGTATCTATGAGTCTGTTTCTGTTTTGTTTGTTCGTTTATATTGTTCTTTAGATTGCACATATAAGTGAAATCATATGGTCTTTGTCTTTCTCTGACTGACTTATCTCAGCATAATACCCGCTAGGTCCATCCATGATATCACAAATGGTAAGATTTCATTCTTTTTTAATGGCCAAGTAATATTCCATTGTATATATGTACCACAGCTTTTTAATCTACTTGTCTTTTGATGGGCACTTGGATTGCTTCCATATCTTGGCTATTGTAAATAACACTGCAATGGACATAGGGGTGTATATATTCTTTCCAGTTAATGTTTTGGGTTTCTTTGGATGTATAGCCAGATGCAGAATTGCTGGATCATAAGGCAGTTCCATTTTTAATTTTTGAGGACCTTCCAAGCTGTTTTTATAGTGGCTACACCAATCTGCATTCCCACCTACAGTGTACAAGGGTTCCCTTTTCTTTTCATCCTTGCCAACACTTGTTTGTTGATTTATTGATGATAGCCATTCTGACAGTTGTGAAGTGATATTGCATATCTTAGTGGCATTGAACATCTTTTCATATATCTATTGGTCAGCTGCATGTCTTCTTTGAAAAAATGTCTATTCAGGTCCTCTGCCCATTTTTAATTGGATTGTTTGGGGGGTTTTTTTGATGTTGAGTTGTATAAGTTCTTTATCAATTTGGATATTAACTCCTTATCAGATGTATTATTGACGAATATATTCTTCCATTCAGTGGGTTGTCTTTTCATTTTATTGATGTTTTCCTTTGCTGTGCAAAAACTTTTTAATTGGATGTACTTCCATTTGTTTATTTTTTTCTTTGCTTCCCTTGCCTAAGGAGAGATATATCAGAAAAAAATATTGTTAAGAGAAATGTCAGAGCTTTTACTGCCTATGTTTTCTTCTAGGAGTTTTATGGTTTTGAGTCTTACATTTAAGTCTTTAATCCATTTTGAGTTGATTCTTATATACAGTGTAAGATGGTGGTCTGGTTTAATTTTTGCATGTATCTGTCCAGTTTTCCCAACACCATTTGTTGAATAGACCCCATTGTATGTTCTTGCCTCCTTTGTCAAATATTAATTGACCAAATAGGCATGGGTTTATTTCTGGGCTCTCTATTCTGTTTCATTGATCTATATGTCTGTTTTTATGTCAGTACCATGGTGTTTTGATTACTATGGCCTTGTAGTATAGTTTAATATCAGGTAGCATGATACCTCCAACTTTGTTCTTTCTCAAGATTGCTTTGGCTATTTGGGGTCTTTTGTGGTTCCATATAAATTTCAGGATTATTTGTTCTAGTTCTTTGAAATACGCCATTGGTATTTTGGTAGGAATTGTGTTGAATCTATAGATTGCTTTGGGTAGTATGGACTTTTTAATTATGTTAATTCTTCCTATCCATGAGTATGGTATATAGTTCCATTTATTTGTGTCTTCTTCAATTTCTTCAGTATCTTGTAATTTCTGAGTATGGGTCACTTACCTCCTTGGTTAAACTTATTCTTAGGTGTTTTGTTTTGTTTTATGCAATTGTAAATAGGATTGTTTTCTTAGTTTCCCTTTCTGATAGTTCATTGTTGGTGTATAAAAATCAATAGATTTCCAAATACTTATTTTGTATCCTGCAACTTTACTGAATTCATCTATCAGTCCTAGTAGTTTTTTGATGTTATCTTTAGGGTTCTTTATATATAGTATCGTGTTATTTGCATATAATGACAGTTTTACTTCTTCCTTTTCAATTTGGATGCCTTTTTTTTTTCTTTGTTTTAATCCTCAGGATCCAAGGATATTTTTTCCATTGATTTTTAGAGAGTGGAAGTGGCGGGGCGGGGGGCATGTTGGAGAGAAACATCAATGTGAGAGAGACACATCCTCCCGCACACACCCCAACAAGGCTGGGGTTGAATCCACAACCTAGGTGCATGCCCTTGACCGGGAATCGAACCTGTGACCCTATGGTGCACAGGCCGACACTCTTAACCACTGAGCAACACTGGCCAGGCCTTTTTGTTTTTTTCTTTTTCTTGTCTGGTTTCTGTGGCTAGAACTTCCAATACTGTGTTGAGTAAGAGTGGTGGAAGTGGACATCCCTGTCTTGTTCCTGATCTTAAGGGAAACACTTTTAGTCTTTGCCCATTGGGTATGATGTTAACTGTGGGTTTGTCATATGTGGCCTTTATTATGTTGAAATATGTTCCCTGTATTCCCACTTTGTTGATAATTTTATCATAAATGAGTGCTAGATTTTATCAAGTGCTTTTTCTGCATCTGTGGATTTGATCATATGATTTTTCTTCATTTTGTTTATGTGGTATATGATGTTAATTGATTTGTAGATACTGTACCAACCTGCATTCCAAGAATAAATCCCACTTGATCAAGTATGATCTTTTTAATGTGTTGCTGGATTTGGTTTGCTAATATTTTACTGAGGAGTTTTGCGTTTGTGTTCAACAGGGATATTGCCTTATAATTTTCTTTGTAGTGCCTTCATTTGGTTTTGGAATTAGGATAATGCTGGCCTTGTAAAATGAGCTTGGGAGTCTTCCCTCCTCTTGAACTTTTTTGAATAGTTTGAAAAGGATTGGTGTTACTTCTTTTAATGTAGGAGCCGTCCAGTCTAGGACTTTTGTTTGTTTGGAGTTTTTTGTTTCGTAACTGCTTTGATTTCATTGGTTGTAATTGGCCTGTTCACGTTTTCTGACTCTTCCTGATTCAGTGTTGGAAGATTGTATGTTTCTAGGACTTGATCCACATCTCCCAGGTTGTTCAAATTGTTGGGATATAGTTGTTCGTAATATATTTTTTATTTTTTTATTATTATTTTTAATCCTCACCAAAGGATATTTTTTCCATTGATTTCTAGAGAGAGTGTAAGGGGGGGGGGGGAGAGAGAGAGAGAGAGAAACATCAACATGAGAGAGACACATTGATTGGTTGCCTCCTACACGAGCCCCTACAGGGGCTGGGGAACCTGCAACTGAGGTAGGTGCCCTTGACCAGGAATTGTACCTGAGACCCTTCCATTTGCGGCTGATGCTCTAACCACTAGGGTGATATTTTTAAATAATATTTTGTATTTCTGTGGTGTCAGTTTTTAACTTTCATTTCTGATTTTATTTATTTGAATCCTCTTTTTTTCTTGATAAGTGTGGTTAAAGGTTTATCAGTCTTGATTATTTTTTCACAGAATCAGCTCTTGGTTTCATTAATCTTTTGTATATTTTTAGACTATTTCTCTTTTTTAGAACTTATTGGGGTGACACTGGTTATCAAAATTATACAGGTTTCAGGTGCACAATTCTACAACATATCATCTGTACACTGTATTGTGTATTCACCACCCCCAGTAAAGTCTCTGTCCATCATCATAGACTCTATTTCTTTTCTTTCTGCTCTTATCTTTATTTCCTTCCTTCTACTCACTTTGGACTTTGTTTGTTGTTTTTTTTCTAGATTCTTTAGGTATAAGGTTAGATTGTTTATTTGAGATATTACTTGTTTCTTGAGGAAGGCCTGTAATGCTATGAATTTCCCTCTTAGGATTGCTTTTGCTTGTCCCATAGAATTTGGGTCATTGTATTTTCATTTTCATTTGTCTCAAGATATCTTTTGATTTCTTCCTTGATCTCATTGTTAACCCATTTATTACTTAGTAACATGTTATTTAACCTCCAGGTGTTGGTGTGTTTTTCAGTGTTGTTGTTTTTTATAACTGATTTCTAGTTTCCTACCATCATGGTTAGAAAAGATGCTTGATACGATTTTAATCTTCTCAAATTTATTGGGACTTGTTTTATGTCCTAACATGTGGTTTACCCTAGAAAATGTTCCAGGTGCACTTGGAAAGAATGTGTATTCTGCTGTTTTGGAGTGAAAATATCAATTTTATCTATCTGGTCTAGTGTGTCATTTAAGGCTGCTGTTTCCTTGTTGATTTTCTGTCTGGAAGTAGATCTGTAATTTTAAAAGGTCATTCTGATTGCTCCATGGAGAAGAGAATAAGACATGGTGACATGATCTAGGTCTGTAATTTTAAAATATCACTGTGGTTGCTCCATGGAGAAAATATTGATAGAGAGCTGTGGTAGATGCAGAAAGACTGGAGTAGCACAGACTGGAGAGGATGATGGCGGGTGGTGACTTGGATTAAGATGTCAGTAGCAGAAATTTAGAAAGTAAGCTAGAGAGGACTTAGTGATGGGTTAGAACAGTGTCAGGGCCTGCTACATAGTAGGTACTCAATATGAATGTTGACTGCATGAATGGCATTGGATATGATTGATTAGGGAGAAGAAGGTTTTGAGAATGAATTTCCGTTATCTGGCTTGATCAGCTTACCCAGATGCTATTGCCATTTACTGAGATGAAGATGTTGGAGGCGGACTGGGTTGGGGGAAGAATATTTTGAGTTCAGTTTTGAACATGCTGAATTTAATATGTCAGTGAGATATTCAAATGGAGATGTCAACTAGGCAGTTGAATGTATGGGTCTTTTTTACTTTTCTCGCTATACATACCATGCTGCTTCTCAAAATCTCCATCAGTTTTAGAGTTTTTGTTTTTTAAATATGTTTTTATTGATTTCAGTAAGAGAAGGGAGGGAGGGAGGGAGAGAGACAGACAGACAGACAGACAGACATCGATGAGACATCGATGAGAGAGAAACATTAGACATCGATCGCTGCCTCCTGCATACCCCCTACTGGAATCAAGCCGACAACCTCGACCAGGAATTGAACCAGTGACTTCCTGGTGGGTGGGACGACATTCAACCATCTGAGCCACACTAGCCACACTTGCTGGGCTAGAGATTGTTTTGATTTCTGGTTTGATGATTTTAGAAACTAAACGACTTCATACCAGCTCAAACATGCCTTTGGAAAAAGTCTGATTTGGTTTGTAGTTCAGGAAAGAAAAAAGAGTTGGGTTTTGTTGAGGGCTAAACACATTTATTTTAGATTTGCAATAATGGCTTGGTTTGGTACTTGTCCCCCGATGCCTCAGCTTGGGGCTTGAGGCACTTGCTGTCCATGTGCCAGGATTAAGGTGTCCTGAATGTGCTTAGCTACAGCATAGGTAAATGTTCTGCACATTGATCCAGGGATTTTATCTAATTAACAAAAACCCTGGCTGCTAAATACATTTGGCTGTCTCGGGACCTTAGAGAGGCTGTCTGTTTATCGATTGTTGTATCATTTTGGTGGAATGGGAAGATATTAATGATGGCATCAGAGCAACCAAAACATCCAGTTTTCTTAACCAGTAAATATGTAAATGTGTCCTTGTGGGTTGCAGTAGATTGAAGCAAAAGCTGTATCTTAGATCAGCCATTTTCAACCTTTGTCATCTCATGGCACACATAAAGTAATTATTAAAATTCTGCAGCACACCAAAAATATATTATATTTTTGCCTTTCTGACAAAATACAATTTTGATTCATTTACACTAGACAGCTATTGTTGTGTTGGCTATTGTCATTTTTTTATTTGACAGTCAAAGGGAAAAGAGGTCAGTGCTCCTGACTATGTAGTCAGGTATTGCTGGATTGCTCAGTTGGTTAGGGAGTTGTCCCGATATACCAAGGTTGCTGGTTCCATCTCTGGTCAGAGCACATACAAGAATCAACCAATGAATGCATAAATAAGTAGAACAACAAATCTGTGTTACTCTTCCTCTCTAAAATCAATAAATAAATTTTTTAAATGTTCTTCTTGCAGCACACCGGTTGAAAATTGCTGTCCTAGACCAAAGGTCAGGGCCTATCTGGCATCACTCTTATAATTTGGTCCTTGTCTTGAGAGTTCTCTAAGATCATCACACCATTTTTTCTGAATGCTAGGGTGTAACCCACACAGGCTTTTTGAATGCTGGGATGCTGGAAGGCAGCATAATGTTACAGAAAGAATACAAGATTTTCAGGATTAGAAGACCTGGGTTCCACTTCTGACAGTTACTAACTGGATCTATGCCCCTTAATAAGTCATGGAACCTCCCTTTTTGAGTCTTAGTTTCCAAATCTTATTAACAGGGTTCCCACTGAGAATTTTGAAATAGAGTTCCTAGTGTTAAGCTCTGCAGAGAAAACTGAGTTCATGTAAAGGATTCAGATCACACACTGAATTACCAGGGCTTGCTCAAGTGGGCCTTCACCAGACAGACAGTTCTGCACTGTGGCCCAGGGCCTTGCACCTTTTTCATGGCCCCTGCTCGCTTGCTCCCTGGTGATGGAAGGCAAATGGGGGAGATGGGATTAGCAGTTTTTTCTGAACTTGATGGGTAGGTGAGCTGTGGAAGCAGCCAGTCAACTGCCCAGAAACCCAGCAGAGTCATGTGATTGATTGGCCATGTCCAGGAGCAGAGAACAGCGGGGCCTACTGGGTAGTTTGGAGGGGAGGAGACATGTCTCTGAAGTGCAGCCCAGCCCTGAGATTGAGCCTCTAGTTGACCCTACTGCTTCTTGACTGTGTGGCTTTGGACTAGTGGTTCCTTAACTTTCTCAGAGATCTCCACTATGAAGTATCTTTTTTTTTTTTTTTAATCCTCATCTGAGGATATGTTTATTTATTCTTTTTTTAAGAGGGAGAGGAAGGGAGAGAGAAAGAGAGAGCAAAACAGAGAGCGAAACATCAATGTGAGGAAGAAACATATGCACCCCGACCAGGGATTGAACCTGCTACCTAGGTATGTGCCCTGACTGGGAATGGAACCCACTACTTTTTGGTGTGTGGATGACACTCTAACCAACCAAAAGTTTACCAGTTCGATTCCCTCTCAGGACACATGCCCTGGCTGTGGGCTCAATCCCACGTAGGGAGCATGTAGGAAGCAGCCAATCACTGTTTATAACTCTCACATGGATGTTTCTCCCTCTCTCTTCCTCTCTCTAAAAAGCAATAAAAATGTATTTGAAAGAGAAAAGAAAACAGTTGTCAATATAAGAAATGTCCATACCTGTAAGAATTCTTATGAGTTTATTTGAACCAAACTGATGACAGTTGCCAGGAAACAAAATCACAACAGATTGGAAAATGTCAGTTTTACCATTTATTTTATACATCAGAATCAAGGGGAAGACATAGAGGGTATGAAATTCATTGGTGATAAATTAGGGAGGCAGAGAAAGCAAGAGTGGGATCTCTGGGATTGGATGAAAAATAAAATGAATAGACACATACTTCTTTTACATAGGTGGGTATAAGATACTTAACAGTTAACACCATAACAATAAGAATAAGGGGCTTTGTGGTCTCTTGCTCTGATGGGAGATGGTGCCCTGAGGGGTCTGGAAAAAGGAAGTTACTCTGACTTTCCAAAGATATGTTATTGCAAATGCAAAAAAGACTGTAGCTGATTTTAGTTAAGGTAAAGGTTGACCTTTGTCTATAAAGATACAAGCCTAGGACAGGACTACCTGCTATGACTTGCTTAAGTGAGAAAGTTTTCATTTCAGACCATCCTCTGTGGGTACTTTTGGTCTCTGAGTTTGTTAGGCCACCATGAAGGCCTCCCTGAACTTGTCCAGTTTAATATGTGGCAGCTTTTTCATCCAGAGTCAGGCTAATGTGGTAATGGGCTTACAACATTCAGTTTAGCTGCTTGCTTCACAGTTCCTGTCTGTCCCTGTCCTGTTTGAAAAGCCTTCTCTGAAAACCTCACTTTTGAACTTTGAGACTCTTCTGCATCCTGTTTCCTTCCCTCTCCTCCTTTCTGAGCAGGGGTTCCAGTCCTTCTAAGTAAGACAATAAGTGGTTCTTTCCTTGTGACTTTGCCAGTGGGTCTGCCTAATAGGCTTTTATATCACTGGCAGGAGTCCTGGTGGTAAGGACTTTGGAGTTTAAGAAAACAAGATGTGAATCCCAGCCATGCTATTTGCTAGCACCATGACCCTGGGAAAGCTCCTACCCTCTTTAACCTTAGAGTCTTCATCTGCAAAGTGGGATGATGACTGATGTATCTCACATCATTGCTGTGATTATTAAATGAGAAGATTACATTTAAAAAACCACTGAGTGCTGTACCTAGCACATATGGTTTTTTAAATGTAATTGAGTGTTGTTAATTATACAAGATTTTTGTCCACTATTAGCAAAGTAAATTAAGGCAATGGAGAGAATTTTCTGAATATTCAATTTTTACTCTCCACATTTTCTTAAACTCTTATTGTGGGCATTCAGAGATCCCCAGACTAATGAACCACATGGTAAATGTACACTGAGTGGCCAGATTATTATGACCACACATCAGTACTTCATTGGGCCACCTTTTACCTTCAATATTGTGGCGATTCTTCTTGGCATTGACTCCATGAGATGTTGAAAGGTGATGCGAGGAATCTGACACCATGCCTGATGAATAGCACTGTCCAGTTCTGGGAGATTTGATGGTTGTGGAACCAGCTGCCTGATGGCTCTTTTAACTTCATCCCACAAATGCTCAATTGGATTGAGATCTGGTGATTGTGGGGGCCACCTAAGCAAGGTAAAGTCTCCCTCATGTTCTTGAAACCACTCCTGCACAATACGAGCACCGTGGCATGGCACATTGTCTTGTTGGAAGAAGCCATCTCCATTGGGATATGCCATCAACATGATAGGATGAACCTGATCAGCAATGATACTTAGGTATGTTGTGCTATTCAGACGTTGTTCCACACGAATTAAAGGGCCCAAATCATGCCAGGAAAACATGCCCCAAACTATAACACTGCCTCCACCAGCTTGGAGGGTTGTACTCATGCATGTCAGGTGCATGCTTTCATGCTGTTTCCGCCAAATTCTCACTGACATCTGCATGATGCAACTGGAAACATGATTCATTGGACCACATGATTTTTTTCCAATGCTCGACTGTCCAATCCTTGTGTTCCTGTGCGAGTTGGAGACGTTTTATCTTGGTAACTGCAGACAGCAAAGGTGTTCGAACAGGCCTTGGGCTTCCATATCCCATACGATGCAGTGTACAGCTAATTTGCCTACAAACGTCAGGTGGTCATAATAATCTGGCCACTCAGTGTATATTAAAGTGAAGCAAACAAAACACAAGCCTATTACGCTTAGTTTTATTTTTTTAAGAATCCACATATATCCAGAATTTTATTTAATGTTTATTAAAGTTTTGTATATTATTTTATATATATTATTTGTATGCATATATTATAAAATATTATAAAGAAATATACTAATAACTTAAATATTATTAGTGGCTGATGTTTATTGGATGCCTTTTTTGTGGCAGGCATTATGTGAGGCTTTAATAACTAAATCTTCACAACTGTGCAAGTAATATAATCCCATTTCACAGATGATGAAACAGAAAATCTGTTTCCTTAAGTAATTTGCCCACTTGGAAGTGGCCCACCACTTCTTTTCACAGATGAGGAGTCTGTGAGGTCAGAAACACAGAGAGGCTTGCCTGGGTCTCAATTTCCTTAGCACTCTTCCAGGCTCAGGGAGATGTTTTCTAGCTAAAGGGAGAACCATTTTTATTTGCCTTTTTGGGAATCCACAAGGTTCCTGAAAATAAACAGTCAAATCTAGATCCCTTATCTGTCCTCCCCCAACTCTCCTCTTCATTGACATTCCTGTTCCCACTTGCCAGCCAAACCTGGCCTTTCCCTCCTTCCCAAGAACCCCCATACCTGTCAAACTTGGCTTCTCACTGTCCAGACATATAGCTTACTAAATCATTCCTACCTGTGAGCCTTTGCAGTGCTTCCAACTCCACCCCTGTACTTCTGTCTGTCTAGATCCTATTTAGGCTTTATTGCCCTTTCTCTTCCAGAAAGCTCACCCTCACTAGTAGTAATAGCTGTATTTAATACCCACTCTGTGTGAGGCAGAGTATTAGATACTGTATTATCTTCATTCCTTGCTGCAGTATTGCAAAAGAGATTGTATTATGCCCCTTATCTAGATGAGACAACTTGAGGCTCAGACAGATTTAGTGCCCACATGAATTCAAGGTACGTATGTGCTTTTTCTCACTGCAGTTCACAGCTTGTTCTAACCCATGTTGATCGATCTTATCAAAATTCCCGAGGCCTTAAAGTCTGAGCCACACAGTATCATGTTTAGTTTTTACCTCCTTGTCTTCTTCCTCACTTGCTTCATATCTATGTCTCCTCACCTAGGCTGTGCTATCACAGGCTGAGTGGGCACTCAGAAGGCACATAGTACAGATGAAGTCTGGCCAGTTGATTGATTGGTTGAATGAAATCCTGTTTGTTCCCCAGAGGCTACTCAGCAGCAGGGTGCAGCAGCTGGGCAGGCTGTCTGGTCTCCAGGATTCTCCATTCATGTGGATGGGAGCCAGGAGGCTGCATAAGAATCCTCTCTGAGGCTGGGCTGAGGCTTCTATCTCAGAGTCTTTTGTTTGGGGGGATAGCACCCAGGCCTTCTGGGAACTCTGTGTTTGGTCTGTCTTTGCAGATGGACAGTGAGCAGAAACAGGATATGAAGCACATAATTAGGGGAGGCCCCTGGAATTTCCAAGGGTTGAGATTCTAGCAGGCTGGGCAGGAACCTTCCCAGAACCCATTTGGGCTCAGTCACAGCCCCATCCACCCCCACCTTCCCAGTATGGGTCAGACAGGATCCAAGGCACTTTCGTCTCTGGCCTCATTCAAGTTCCCTCTTTAGATTCTCTGATGGGCAACATCCTGCCAATAGTTGGGCACCTCTAGGTTTAAGGCACTTTCTGCCTCCTGAAGGATAAGAAAACTCTGATTGATCAGCATTTATTCATTCATTTATTCTTTTTCCTTTTGAGAGAGAATTCACATAACCATAAAATTCACCCTTTTAAAGTATACAGTTCAGTTTTTAGTTTTTTATAAGATTATGCAACCATAACCACTAACTCTAGAACATTTTCATCACCAAATCTCCAAAAAACACCCCAGTCCCATTAGCAGACTCCTTACATTCACTGCTGTGAGAATGTAAAATGGTGTAGCCACTTTGGAAAACAGTCTGGCAGTTCCTCAAAATGTTAAACATAGACTTACAATAGGACCCAGTAGTTCCACTTCTAGGTATCTGCCTAAGAAGTATGGAAACAGACATTCACACACAAACCTGTACATGAATGTTCATAGGAATATAGGGATGTTCCCTTGTTTCCTCCTCCCCCAGACCCTGGCAACTCCTAAGCAACTTTCTGTCTCTGGATTTGCCTATCTCAGGGGTTCTCAACCTGTGGGTTGCGACCCCTTTGGCGGTCGAACGACCCTTTCACAGGGGTCGCCTAAGACCATCCTGCATATCAGATATTTATATTATGATTCATAACAGTAGCAACATTACAGTTATGAAGTAGCAACGAAAAGAATTTTATGGTTGGGTCACAACATGAGGAACTGTATTTAAAGGGCCAGAAGGTTGAGAACCACTGGCCTATCTGAACATTTCATGTAAATAGAATCATCTGATATGTGGCCTTTTGTGTCAGGTATTCACTTAGCATGTTTTCAAGAATCATCATGTTATAGCAGGCATCTGTCCTTCATTCCTTTTTATGGCTGATAATATTCTCTGTATAGATATACCACATATACATTCATTAATTGATAGACATTTTTGTTTTCACTTTTTGGCTATTAAAACTAATGCTGCTGTGAATATTCGGTGTTCCTATGACCATTTGTGTATAGGTTTTTGTGTGAAGGTATGTTTCCATATCTCTTGAAAAGATACCTACAGATATCTAGGAGTGGAACTGCTGGGTCCTATGGTAACTGTTTAACATTTTGAGGAACTGCCCAACTGTTTTCCGAAGTGGCTATACCATTTTATATTCTCACAGCAGTGAATGTGAGGGGTCTGATTTCTCCACATCTTTGCCAACATTTTTTAGTGTCTATCTTTTTTATTATAGCCATCCTAGTATATGTGAAGTGATATCTCATTGTGGTTTTGATTTGCATTTCCCTGATGGCTAATGATGTTGAGCATCTTTTTACTAGTATATGCTGATTGGCCATTTCTGTATATTCTTTGGCATATATTCATCCATAAGGCCCATTATGACCAGTATGCCCCATTCAGCATTAAGGAGCATAAAGTTTGTATCATGATGATCTTTGCCTTTCAAGGAACTTGCCAACTGGTAAGAAAATTGTAATTAGTACATATGAAAAGTTAAGGTTTCATAGACAAGGTGGCATTTAGTCTGGGCCTGGAGGTAGGTAGTATTTGGATACAAGGAGCTTGGTGGAAAGACATTCTGGGCAATTGGAATAATGTAAGCAATGGCACTTTGTAATTAGAAAAAATATTTCATCTTCTGATGAATTCTAAATCAATACAGAGTGGGGCAAAAGTAGGTTTACAGTTGTGAGTACATGAAACAGTTTATTCTTATATTGTTATTTATTAATTATTATATTATTTTCCATACAAACAACTGTACACGACTTTTGCCCCACCCTGTTTCTGTAAAAGCACCTGGCATGGCACTTGACACATGGTAGGCTGCTGTTATGTAGTTAGGTCCCTTTACAACTCCCTCTTTGGTCCCTACTCTGTCCTCTAGGACTACAACTGCTCCCTTTTCCTGTTCAGACCTTTCAATATTAGGAGACAGAGCTCTGAGCCAAATAAGCCTTGGTTCCCTGAACTGTGGTTTCAAGTCTTCTCCCCATCCTACTCATTTTCTAATGAAACTGCCACAAAGTTTTTGGTACCTCTTCTGAATTGGAGTGTGGCATGACCACACTGTGAGGAGCAGGACAGTGTTCCCTTTATTAGAGATTTTATGATGCTATTAATATGGTCTGAGCTTGCATTAGCTTTCTTGGCAGCTGCATTGTATTCCTGGATTTTGTTAAGTTTGCAGTCAGCCCAGGCTACTGAGAACCAGGGCTTCCTATACTTCTGTAACCTCTTGGTTGGATTTGTTTAACCTAAAGGCAAGACTACTTTAAAACATTGTATTGCTATGTGAGGAAGAGAGGGAGGGGGAAACGGAGGGAGAGGAGGAGGAGGGATGATGGATTGGGCCTTTCTCATCTTGAGTCTAGGTGAAGGTCTCTTCAAGGGGAAGGTTCTAGAAAGCAGATCTAATCAAAGAATATCTCCGTTCCTCAGATAACTTTCTTAAGGCTTTTCCTTCTTTATCATTTTCTGTTAGTTGGTTAGTCCCATCAGATACATGTCACACACTGGCCCCAGGCTTATATAGGAAAGAGGGAAGAAGATGGGATATGTGCCTTGGAAGGTTGTATGGTTCAGTAGAGGAAGCATGGGCTCCCGTTCTAGGCTGCCACTTACAGGCTATGTAATCTTAAGCAAATCAATTACCCTGTGTAAGACTCAGGCTCCTTTTCTAATCACAGGATCAGATGTGCTCACACATGTTAAGTGCCTGATGCACAGTAGGCTACTCAAGAAATGTGGGCTTTTTTTGAATTCCACCATTCAAAAGTTTTGCAAGACATGAAGAGCCAAGCATGCTGTATGCTCACTGACCCAGTGCAAACAACTCTCAGAGCAACTGTGATACTTAATAACTTAATTTGTGTACTTACTTGTCCCGTTTTCCTATCCCGAATTCAGGCTGGGAGCTCTTTGTAGGCTAGGACCGTATCCAGTTAATCTCAGTGTCCAGCACAGAGGCTGGCTTCAAGAAGAGGCTACTTAAGTTTTGTTACTGGAATGAACCTGAATTAATGAAGGCCAAATCTTTGCCCCCACTGTGTAGGGGGCCAGGTATTGTGGTCGACTTTTGACAATCTATTCTTTACTGAAAGTCTCATGAAATTCTGGAGCTCGGCAGTGGTGGCTCACATGCCAACCCTATTTGAGAAGTTTGAGCCCCCTCTGTGTCTCAATGCCATAGTGTGACAAGCTTCCTGGTAGCTGCCCAGCTGCCCTGTACAGCAGCCTAGAGAGCCCCGCTGTGGAGCCAGTAGGTGGCGCCCATGGCCCTTTCCCACACTCAGCTGCCTATGTAGGCCTTTGCTTCTTGTCACCAAGGCAGCTGCTGACCGGGATGTGGCATGTAGCCCTGGGCAGAGGTACCCAGATGAGGGTGCTCTGGGCTACCCCCTCCACTTTCTGGCCTTATATTGTTGGTTTTCGTGTTTTATTGAATCTCAGCCATGGCACACACCGCTTGGGGAAGCAGAGATGTTTCCTAGAAGATCCCAGGAAATCATTAGGGGAATCTGCTTCTAGCCACCCTTTCTGGCACAGCTCATGCCTTTGACTCCAGGAAGTCGTCTCTGTTGCTCTGACCTACACTCATGGTACTTTCCTCCAGGGTCCTTGTTTGTATTTTAGCTGTTTGCCAGATGTGTAGTTGTCCAGTGAACACCTTGAAGTCAAGGACAGAATTCATCAAAGTGCCCTCATTATCCTGGTCAGAGTCCTATAATAACCAGTCTCATGAAACGTTTGTGGAATGAATGGGTGAATAACAGGAAGTAGTTCTTCAAAAAATTGTTATCCCAATTGAAGGACATTCTACAAACTAGCCTTACTCTACAAAAATATCATTATTATGAAAATCAAAGAAAGCCTGAGGAATTATTCTAGATGAAAAAAAACTGAAGACACATGCAATGTTTTATTCCAGTATTGATCCTGGCTTATAGCTGGATCATGGGGCGGGGAGATTGCTATGAAGGATCTTATTAGGATTATTGGAAAAATTGAATATGGGCTGTATATTAGATAAACATTTTATCAATGTTAACTGTTCTGAATTTGATCATTATTGGTTAGTGATTGTATAAGAGAATGTCCTTGAACTAGGAAATATGTGCTGAAGTATTCAGAAGTAATGGGGGATAATGTCTGAAACTAACCCTCACATGGTCCAGGAAAAAATAGGAAGGAGTGGTAAAGCGCATGAGGCCAAATGAACTGAGAATCTGAGTAAAGGGCATATGAGGAGTTTTTCAGTGCTATTTTTGTAATTGTTCTGTAAGTTTGAAGTCATTTCAAAATAAGAAGCTAAAAAAATAATCTATACACTTTAGTGTGTGCCAAGTTCCTGCTAGAATCTATAAGAGAGATGGGACAAAGAATGGTTACACCAACACTGGACTTTATTCCATTTAATTCAGCAGTATTCATTGATGTTCTGTAGCTCCTCCTTGGCACCTTTGAACAGATAGAACAATAGTAACAGTGACAACTAACATTTGGAAAATGTAAGTGCTTTCACATACATTATCTCCCTTGGTCATCTCAACACCCTTGTTAGGTAAGTCTGGCAGACTGATGAGGTTCAGAGAGGTTAATATGACCTGCCCCCAGTCACCCAGCCTGGAAGAGACAGGTGCAGGCTCCTATCCGGAGCAGTCTATTCCAAGGCTGATGTTTTCTGAACCTCATCCATATCTGTATGTATAAAAGGAAGAGTTGGATTGGATTGGATTGGATTGATGGCTGCAGGTCATTCTTCAAATCCAGTAAGTTTAAAGTGCACATTATACCCTGTGCCTGCACTCATAGGTGCTGCCAGTCCCTTCCCCCCTCACTGCCCACCAACTTCCCTTTCAAGTAGCCCACGCATGAGAGTACTGGGACGGGCCAACTCACTGGAGTGAGAACTTCTAGAGAGCTTCTTAGAGCAGCGGTTCTCAACCTGTGAGTCGCGACCCCTTTGGGGGTTGAACGACCCTTTCACAGGGGTCGCCTAAGACCATTGGAAAACACATATATAATTACATATTGTTTTTGTGATTAATCACCATGCTTTAATTATGTTCAATTTGTAACAATGAAAATACATCCTGCATATCAGATATTTACATTACGATTCATAACAGTAGCAAAATTACGTAGCAACGAAAATAATTTTATGGTTGGGGGTCACCACAACATGAGGAACTGTATTAAAGGGTCGCGGCATTAGGAAGGTTGAGAACCACTGTTCTTAGAGGAAGGGTCTTGAGCTGAACCTTGAAGGAGAGATGCTCAGTTCAAGTAGTAAAAGCAAAAGGTGCCTGAGAGGCCTTGTGTCTGTAGAGTTAGAGCCCCAGGACCCTGCCTAAAGTGGCTGGCCCAGGCTGGGGTCTGAAGCCGCCTTTCCTACTTTACCCGCCCCTCCCAGCCCAGCTGACTGGGTAGATGAGGCACAGATGGAGGCTCTGTGTGGATTCTAGCCCCAGGCGCCTTGCCTCTGCTCAGACAGCCTGGCCTGGTGCTGTTATTACTGTAAACAGGACCTTCTGCGAGGCTCCAGCCAGGGCCCTGTTGCCCAGATAGTGATCATGATTGAGTCTGCATGGCTCACTGCTTCCAGGCCTCTGATGCAGGTGGGACAAGGCTCCTAACCCGTCAGCCCCTCCCCAGCTGCAGCTGAGGGCCCATTGCGAAGGATCCGGAAATCAGTTGGAACAATGCACAATTGAAGTTCAGTGGCCGCTTTGTATTGATTGGTTGTAAAAGGAGGAGGAAGAAAAATCAAGTGGTAACTCCCTCTCCAGAGTAAGCAAGCTGGTTAGCCAGAATAACTCAAAACTGCCCCA
This sequence comes from Myotis lucifugus, assembly GCF_000147115.1. Taxonomy (NCBI): domain Eukaryota; kingdom Metazoa; phylum Chordata; class Mammalia; order Chiroptera; family Vespertilionidae; genus Myotis; species Myotis lucifugus. Next base: position 768,108 of record NW_005871186.1, read on the forward strand.
TATCCTTTGTGGGACACTTCCCCTCCCTCCTCCATACAGCAAGCCTGAGGAGCTGTCTTTTCTTTGGAAGTCTTGCTGATGCCCATGTCTGCTAGGAATCCACTTCTCAATTTTTATGCTACACCTATTTAGAATCCTAAGATTTTAGAACCGGTAGGGAATTGAGGGACCATTTAATTCAGTTCCCTTATTTTACTGCAGAGAACAGTAAGGTTCAGAGAGAGTTATCCAGAATCATGCAGCTAGTTACTGAGAGGGTCATGAGTGGGCTTCTAGCCCAGGTTTATGTCTCAGTTTCCTCTGCCCTGAGAGTGAGAAGCCGCACCCGCACCTTCTACATATACACAGGCACCTAAGTTCTTTGGAAGAGTCAGACACGCAAGTATAAAACAAGTAACTTCCAACACAAGAAGACATATTGGTGGACCATGATGCTACTGCGGGAGGGAGACAAGGAAACTGTGAGAACTGTTATACAGGTTAGCAGAGACACTGTGGCAGCATCAAGGCTGACTTAGGGAAGACTTCTTAGAGGAAGAAAGAATAAATTTTATTTTTTTCCTAAGAAAGTTTTGTGTGTGTTTTTTTAAAGTAATAGTATGCTCATTGTTACAAAAAATAAAACTTAACAATACAGAAATCTTCATAGCAAGAAGTAAGTGTGGCTCCCTCATTCCCCCTCTCCCTCCCCAATCAGAGGTAATCACTGTTGCCTGTTTGGTCTGTAGCCTTCAGAACTCTCTTGGATCTCAGAGATCGGAGCAGATTTGTTTTCCCTTTGATTTGTTACTCTTCTGTGGAAGTCCTCAGCTCTTGGGCTAACAAATCCTTATTCTACTGCGGCCCTTACCAGGGAATTTGAGACCATTATCAATCCACAGAAAAATATGAGGACTTATGTTCTAAGTTCTATGCATACCTTTCATATATCCTATGTTCTTAAAATGGGTAGACACTAATTTGAAAATGATAATAGCATAGGCTCTTGTATTTGTACATTGCTTTATTGCATATCAAGTATTTTTACAGATTTTGTCTCATTGTCTCTTCATGGTACCCCTGTGTGAATATGGAGCAGCGTTGGCAGTCTTCTGTGTTTTTCAGCAGATGTGGAAACAAGCTCAGAGTACCAGGAGCTGTTACTCAGATGAGGGGACTAAATGAGGGTCAGAGAGGCTAAGTCAGTCATTCATCCACAGCTACCCACCAGCAAGTGCCAGAGTCTGCATTTGAACTGGGGTCTCTCCTGCTTATTTTCCTGCCCTGCTCTACCACTTGCAAATTGTACAAGAGTTGGGATTCAACTCTGGACTACTAGTGTGGTCTCTTTATCTACTGTCCTGGGTCACCCCTAGTTAGTGTCACCCACCCCTGCCCTGCCAAGCAGGAGACCTAGTTCATTAGGGAAGGGCCTTCCACAGTGAAGAAAGGCCTGCAGTGCACACCCCCACTCCCAGCCCCTGGACACAAGCTGCTCTACCCTGAGTGGCAACCTGCATTAAGCATTCCACTCATCATCTCTGGGATGATGGAATCCTAACCTTTTCGGAGACACCGTGCTCTGTCACAAGCATTGCTCTTTTTAAAAGAGATTAATTTACTTGCCGCATTTTGTCCATTGGTGAAAATCATAGGGGAGACCAAGGGTGACTTTCTTAGGCCTCAGAGGCCCTTTCAGCCACTCTCAGCAGGCAGCCACCCGCCCAGCTGGCCCAGGACTTTGAAATAACTGCCTGCTGGGCATTCACTTGCAAAGCAACAAAATGAAATGGAGGAGACCTGGGTTTGGGAAATCCAAACTTTTGGGGCTACTGTACACACGGAGGGGAAGTAGGGAGGGGGCCGAGGGGCCCACCCAGCTCCTAAACTGGAAAAGTTGTTTGTACTTGGGCTAATTTTTAGTGGTGTTTATGTTTGTTCTTATCCTTCCTTGATCTACCAGGTGCCATCATTCCTGTCTCTTTTAATCCTTACAACCACCTTGCACAATGGGGATTAATATCCCCCATTTCACAGCTAGTAAGTGACAGAGCCAGAATCTGAACTCCAGCTTTTAGACTTCAGGGTCATTGCTTTTTCTATTATACCTCAGCCCCAAGAGGCTGCAAAAAATGATGCTCAATAAGGAAGCTGGGTAGGGCTCAAAAGCTGAGTCTCACTGAAGAACACTAAGATTTGTCGCCTTTGAATGATCCCTCAGGTTTGTGGAGCCCTTTCCCTCAGATTGAACTGTCACCTCCTAAAACCCTAGTGGACCCATGAAGAATTTGAAGCTTAGAGAGATGATATGACTCCCCTAGGTTGTAAGAGTAGAAGGTGGCAGAACTAGAACTAGAACCCAGGTCTCCTGACTCAGCCCTTTGCTCTTTCAGCTCTATTAATTGAAAGAATTAGCAAGTTTGGAGGAGCCCTCTCTCCCAGCAATTCCTCCTCTTAAAAGAACCCTGCAATGTACAGAAAAGGAGACCCAAAAATGCTATTACGCATATAACAAGTAGCTCAGAATTGTTGGTAATCAGAGGCATGTAAATTAAAACAATAATATGAGATCCTTTACACCAGTTGGACTTGCAGTGACTAGGAAGCTTGCTACTTACAAGTGTTGGCTGGGAGAGTGGTACACAGGGACACCCCTGTCCTGCTGATGGAAGGGTAGATGGAGCAGCTATCCTGTAAAGGATGTTGGCACAATTAGTCAAGCCAAGTAATGTAAACGCTATAACTCAGGCATCTCACTCTGAGTGCATGCTCCAGGGAAATACACATGTCCAAAGGGCACATGCAAGAGGATGTTCTTTGAGCATTACTCTTGTGGAGATGGGAGAGCAGAGAAGGAAAATCTGATAGGATGTGGCATGGAAAATTACTCAGCAGCTTAAAAAATGGAATTGTATACTTAGCAGTATGAGCATATCTTAAAGTGCAATTTGTGAAAAAAGTAATAAATACACACACACACAGACACACACATACACACACACATATGTAGTCTTGTGTGTGTGTGTGTGTGTGTGTGTGTGTGTGTGTGAAACTTTCAGACTTTATTTATTTATTTATTTACTTATTTTGTTAATCCTCACCCAAGGGTATTTTTCCATTGATTTTTTTAGGGAGAGTGGAAGAGAAAGGGTAAGACAGAAATATTGATGTGAGAGAAACACATCAATTGGTTGCCTCCTGCACAAGCCCCGACCAGAGCCTGGGCTGGGGAGGAGCCTGCAAGCATGGTACATGCCCTTGACCAGAATCAAACCTGGGACCCTTTGGTCTGCAGGCCGACACTTTATCCACTGAGCCAAACCGGCTAGGACTATTCTTTTTTTTTTTTTTTAATATATTCATTGATTTTTTACAGAGAGGAAGAGAGATGGATAGAGAGTTAGAAACATCGATGAGAGAGAAACATCGATCAGCTGCCTCCTGCACACTCCCTACTGGGGATGTACCCGCAACCAAGGTACATGCCCTTGACCGGAATCTAACCTGGGACCCTTGAGTCCGCAGGCTGACGCTCTATCCACTGAGCCAAACCGGTTAGGGCTAGGACTATTCTTTATATATATACTAGTGGCCTGGTGCACAAAATTCGTGCATGGGGCGGGGGCGTGGGGGCGGGTGGGGAGACTCCCTCAGCCCGGCCTGCACCCTCTCCAATCTGGGACATCCTTCTCGCAATCTGGGACCGCTGGCTCCTAACCGCTTGCCTGCCTGCCTGCCTGCCTGCCTGATTGCCCCTAACCACTTCTGCCTGCCAGCCTGATCACCCCCTAACCGCTCCCCTGCCGACCTGATCGCCCACAACTGCCCTCTCCTGCCACAACCCGCCTCCTTTGCGTGAGGCGGCGGAGACGCCAGGACCGGCCTCCTCCTCACCGCACAGAGGTGCGAGACCCCAGGCCTCACCGCATAGAGCGGCGCTGGGCCCCACCTCTGCTGTGCGCGTGGCCATCTTGTGGCGGCCACCTTGTGACGATGTCATGTGCAAGGGCCACCTAGGCTTTTATTAGTATAGATTTAAAAGCCTGGTTGGGCCCTGACCGGTTTGGCTCAGTGGATAGAGCGTCAGCCTGCGGACTCAAGGGTCCCAGGTTCAATTCTGGTCAAGGGCATGTACCTTGGTTGCAGGCACATACCCAGTAGGGAGTGTGCAGGAGGCAGCTGATCGATGTTTCTCTCTCGTCGATGTTCCTAACTCTCTATCCCTCTCCCTTCCTCTCTGTAAAAAATCAATAAAATATATTTTTTTAAAAAATAAATAAAAGCCTGGTTGGCTTAGGTCCTAAATAGCAAGAACCTCTGTCTTGTCTCCTTGTCAGTAGCTAGCATATGCTTGGACACAGAGCATGTCAGTGCACATGCTTGTTGAATAAATTAACACAGGAGTGCCTAGAGCCAGCCTGGTTGAATTATCTAGGTGGTCCTATGTGACCCTGTCTCAGAACCCCTGAGTATTGGCCAACTTGCCATTACTGGCTTGAGACCAGAACACCTTGTTCCCTCAGAGGACTAGAAGTAGAATAGGGTGGGAGGTAGAAATTACCTGTCAAGCTATATGCCAGGCATTACGCTGCAATCGCTGTAAATTAGAGTTTATCATCCCTAATTGATAGGTTAGAAAACTGAGACTCAGAATTGATTTGCTCAAGGTTATTCAGCTGGACCAGAATTTGAATTCCGGGCTTTATTCAAAGGGCTTTATTCAAAGCCCTTTATTCATCCTTTTTCTTTTTGTTACACTACACTCAGCCCTCAAGGGGCAGGAGGAGGAGGCATCTCAATCTTCTTTTTTTAGCTCTGTCTCCAGAGCAGTGCCGCTTTCAGAATTCTCTGAGCCCAGCCAGGCAGGGGAATACGGATCACTGGCCCACTGAAGGCATGAGGGATTCTGTCTGTGCTGTTTCTCCTAGCCATGTCCTGCTTTCTCATGTCTCTGCCCTAGCTCATCTCTTCAGGTCTGTATTATAGCAGTCTCCAAACTGGTCTACTTGTCCCCGTTTCTACACTCTTCCCTTTCAGATTCAGCCTGCTTAAGCTATTAGGGTAATTTTATAATTTCTTTTGCCCCAAAACCTTCAATGACAACCATACTGCCTATGGTGAGAGTCTAAGGAATAGCAAATAGGTTTCCTCTCTGTTGCCAGCTTCAGTTGATTGACGGTAGTTGATTGGAACCAATGTTAAGGAGGATACTGAGGGTCTTTCAGAGGCCCCACAGGAAAGAACTGCTTGGAGAGATTTGTGATTTCTGACTTAGATGCAGGACAGTAGCACACATGTCAGGCATTTATCAACTCTTTAGATTAAGTTTTTAACCTAGAGTCCACTATTTCATGAGGACCTGTGAACCCCTGGACATTGTATGTAAAAAAATTGTGTGTGTGTGTGTGTGTGTGTGTGTGTGTGTTGGGGCGGGGGGGGTTGTATGCTCCTGTACACTTTTCTGGAGTCATCAGCTTTGATCATATTCTAAAAGAAGTGCATAGCTCAAAAAAGGTTTATGCCCACTGCCTTGCCTCCTAGCTTGGGTTTGAGGCCCTGTTGTAGGCCCTGAATACCTGAGCAGCTGTTTCTCTACTGTGAACTGTCACCCAGATGGGTCTAACTGATTGTCTCTGAACATACCTTCACATTGCTTCCCTGCTTCTGAATAGTATCCCATTCCTTGTGTCTTGACTGCCTTGCACTTCATCCCTTGACTCTAAACTGCTCCGTTCTTCAAGGCACAGTTCAAGTCTTTCCCTTCACAGATCTCTGATTTGGTCCTAATATTCTAGTCTTCTGGATTGAGGAGCAGAGAAGTGAGACCATCTGATCAAAATCACAGTTAGGATCCAGGACTCCAGTCTTTTACTTCTCAGAACCCTGGGCTCTCCACAGCACCACGTAGCCTGCACACTAGGGAAGTGTATAAGTTAGAAAGGAAGCTTTGTACAAGAGTTGTTGTTGTTTTTTTTGTCTCATAGAAAATTTATCCCCAAGATTTTCACCTCTTTAGCATTCTTGGCCATAGAAAATTGTTCCTGCATAAAATAAGTTTAACAGTATATATGGTAAGAGGCCCAGAAGAAATCCTCCAAACTAGACATGAGAGATGAGGGTTTCCCAGCCTCCTCTCCTGACACTCCCTCCTTACATTGCGTGCCCCAATAATGCCAAACCTCTTTCAGATCCTCATATACCCCATGCTGTCTTCTCTGGGGTAGAGGCTTTACCTCTACCTGGAGCACTCCCTCCTCTCCCTCGTTTCCTTTTGTCTGGCTAGCGCTCTATTATCACCTCCAAAGAGAGACCTCTGGGTCACTAGACTGGGTTAGGTTCCCTGGTTGTGCACCTGCAACCTGCAGTCCCCATTCATAGCACTCATCTGATGTATACGTATGTGCTTGTTGGTCTGTCTTCCCTACTCAGGCTTTGTGTCATTTTATCCTCCCAAGCCTTAGTCACCTGCTTACTAAACAGCACCGAGTTTTTATTTGGCTTGATCCAGAGGATCATTTACTACACAAGAATGGTACCAGGACTCAACTCCAAGCTTCTGGATTCTGTCAGTGCCCTTTCATCTAGAACCCACTGAAGAGGAGTCAGCCTCCCAGTTCCCCCAAACACCCTCCCCCTTCCTCCTAAGCAGATCCTGCCTTGTTGGTGAATCACTCTTGACTTTTGGTCTCCTCCTTCCTGGCCTCCTGTAGCACTACTGGTGGGTTCCACACACTACAGGCTTTGTTTTCCTACTGTCTTGAGTCCTTCCCCACAACCAAATTGTATAGCTCCCTAGGTTAGACTCTATGCTTTTTCCTCATCCCAGAATCTAGCATTGAATCCAGCACATATTGTGGATTTGCTGGAGTCAATTTAGTTTTTTGTCTAACAAGTGACATGGAATCAGGTTTAGAATAGAGGAAGGGTGGTCAGGTGAGAAAGATTCAGGCTGTAGAGCCGCTGTTGACCTGGATTCCAGTCATTGTACTGCCCTTTTACTTGCTTTGTGACCTTCAGTGAGTCATTTCACCTCACTATTACCTCATCCATAAAAAGAGCTTAGTATCATCTCCTTAAGCTTGTGCAAAGAGTAAATGAGAGCATGTATGTAAAGTTCTGAAGGCAGTTCCTACTTGTAGTAGGTGCTGAGGATTGATTCTATTTATTCCCCTTCTCTCTGTCCACTTCCACATTGTAGGGCCCCTCTGTTCCCAGGACCCAGGATTCAGGCTTTTAGTGGTATACTTATAACCCTGTGTTAGTTAATTTATCCAACAACTATTGAGTCCTTACTACATGTTAGGCACTGGCATATAGAGTCAAATAAGTTCCTGTGGACCTCCTAGAAACCTAATTTAGCATTTCTATCATTGTTTCCATCTTTCCTTGGGTTAAAAAATTTCCAAGTTTCAAACAACCACCATACAGAGAAACTTGAAGAGAGTGATCCTTTTGTAACCTGGGAACTACAAATAAGAAGTGTCCCTGGGCATCTGGTGCTAAGCATGGGGAAATTCTAAGGAAGGAAGAGAGATCTGTGGACTGAATGAGTCAAGGAGCCTTCTCAGGGAGAGTCCTCAGCCAGGATCGTATCCCATGGCATGAAAGTGGGATTAGAACAGGCATAGAGGCAGGGAGAGAGCATTCTGGACCGAGGGAGGAGTGTCAGGGTACGAAGGTAGGGAAGGCAGATATTTTTCAGAAGGCTGGGAGGATAACAGCAAGGGGCAGACTCATTTAGGGGAAGAGAGAGAGAGAGAGGTAGGGGAAACCTGGAGTTGGGGAGACTGGCTAGAGGTGCTGGGATGGATATTGAATTCTCAAAAGCCTCTATTCCTGTTTGTTGGCTATCTCATTTCTTCACTCTTAGGTCCATGGGAAGCCGTACACTGAAAATATTTCTCTCTTTCTAGGCTGTTGTCGGAAGGTGCAGATGTCAACGCAAGGCACAAACTTGGCTGGACAGCACTTATGGTGGCAGCCATCAGCCGAAACGACAGGTAGGAGATCTCCTTTTACACAGGGCTTCCTTAGCCAGATCTCTGCAGATCACATTACTGAATCCTCTCTCACCCTTGCCTGTCCCCCTGCTGTCTTCTCCAGAGACAGGAAGGTGAACTCAGCTTAAGGAATTGATCTGTACCCAGTGCAATGGAAAATGTAGGAGATATTGAGAGAGAAGATATAGCTGTGAATTCCAACTCACTGGCTTTGTGACCTTAGATAAGTCTTTGCATTACTGAAATAACGAAATGTTTGAAAGCCTGTCAATAAATGTAATTTTAAAAAAAGAAAGAAAGCCTGTCGTAAGCAATTAAGTTAAGTGTACTTGTGTGAGTTATCCACCATTTATCTGTGTTGAGAAGTCGACAATCTGTCCCCATCGAGGGCTTCTCTGGGCTGTTTCTTTGGCGGTTCTAATGGAAATTGGGGAAGGTGGGGGCATTCCTGCCCTCCCATTGGAGGCATGCTATTTTCCTACCTGCTTGCCCATTCCTTTAGAATGTAGCTGTTGTGTAAAGATTTAAATAGTCTACTTTGTGTAGAGAGTTATCGCTAATTCTCACAACCACCCCCACAACATATGTGTTATTCTCATTTTGGAGGTAAGAAAACTGAAGCCCAAAGAGATAAAGTGATTTGTTTAAGGTTACACAGACAGGATTTAGGACCTGGTCTGGCAGCCTACAAAGTCTGTGTGTTTTACTATATATACCTCACTGCTGCCTGCCTCTGCTAGATCCCAGTCTCGTGTTGAGTGCTGCCTTTCCATCCCACTATCTAGCTGTGAATGTGCAAAAGAATTGATTAAATAAGAGCAAAAATAAATGCTTTTAAAGAGAGTGATCTGCCCTAACCGGTTTGGCTCAGTGGATAGAGCGTCGGCCTGCGCACTCAAGGGTCCCGGGTTCGATTCCGGTCAAGGGCATGTACCTTGGTTGGGGGCACATCCCCAGCGGGAGGCGTGCAGGAGGCAGCTGATCGTTGTTTCTCTCTCATCAACATTTCTAACTCTCTATCCCTCTCCCTTCCTCTCTGTAAAAAATCAATAAAATATATTTAAAAAAAAAATAAAGAGAGTGATCTACTTTAGTAGTAACCACTGTAATTGATAGTTGGAGGTACCAATTTTAATTTTCCCTTCCAGCAGATCTTTAAGGCTTTTATGTGCCAGTCTTAACCACCTTTGGAAAGGTCATAAATGTGATGGAAACCAACAAAACAGGAATTTTATAATATAGGGGTGGCACTGCCTCAGACTGCCTGAAAGACTTACCTGTACTTGAGATAGGTCTCTCTTCTCTGCTCTTCTGTTGTGAACTTGTTCTCAGCACGGGGAAATTCTTAGGCTCAAGATCAGCACTCCACTTCCTTATTTGCCTCTAGCTCCTAGCACTTAGTTTTTTAAAAGAAAAATTGATGTAAATGGACTTTGCAATTGAGACCTGGAGTTTAGTCCTGGTTCTGACCCTTAGTTGAGTTTCAGAATTCTATGGACATCGTTTCTCCACCTGAAATTAATCATTTCCACAAACATTTGGTAAATATTTACTCTGAGCCAAACTCTGTGCTAATCATTGGGTAATCAGAGACCTTGGGAGCTCATGGCCTAATGTGGGGGGGAAAGGCAGGTAGAGAGAGTATAGTGTAACCAGTGGTGTCAGAGCAGTGTGAACAGGATATTATCGAAGCAGAGGGTGTGAGAGGACTGAATCTGGCAGCAGAGTAGATTCTCGCTATGTGCTCATGAGAATCAAATGAGATAATAATATATGTGCTACAGGTTACAACTGGTGAGTTGCTATTCTCAGCTCACATAGACCTCTCTATGCAAAAATGCACATGTTTATTCTACCACTGATACTCCACCTACCACCACTTCCACCCTACCCACCAGTCTTTCCCAGCTTGCAGGTGTCTCCATCTGAAAGAGACAGACAGTGGTGAAGAAAAGGGTTAGAGAGGAGTGTGCCCTTATGTGTAGTATATTTTCAATATTGGAACAGAATTGCAAATAACACTATACTTAAGAGTACTGTCAATCAGTGAACAGATAGCTAGTAGTGATGTGCTTTGGGGACACTTCTTTCTGAATCTAATGAGTTGTTAGTTTAACTGATGGCCTGTCTTTATCCAGGGCCATTAGCACATCAGTGATGTTCATTGAGCAAAGTGAGAGTGTTGGCTTGTATTTATTTGCTTTGGTTCCTAGAACTAATTATTGGTGTATTAAGTGTTCATTTTGTGCCCTCCTCTTAATTCCAGTACCCAGAGAAGACAGATTTTTAGTGAAAATAGCATACTCTCAGGTTGGTTTATTTATTCATATCACAAATTTTGGGGGGCACCTACTGTTTGCCAGGCACTGTGCTTGACAAAGATCCCCACCTTCATAGAGCTTATTTCTATACAGATGGTGGTCCCTGAATAGAGAGAGGCAGGGACAGACAATAAACAAATATAGTGCAGAAGTAACCCACATAATATATTAGAAGGTAAGAAGTGCTGTGGAAAAAAGGAAAAATAGAATCTGGTAAAAGGGTATCTCAAGAGTACATTAGTAAGAGTGAGTAGGCCCATTGGTAAGGCGTCCTGGGAATAGTCCTAAAGAATTATCACTTCCATACCAGCACAACCTACCAATAAAGTTTTTCTTTATTGGAAGTGTGCTGATGCTAATCTAACCAGTCACCAAACCCTCTGGAATCATATTGGCCAGGCCTGAAACGCCACCACCTTTTAATTGAGTTTGGATGAAGGGAAGGTAGAGGGGTAGCCCTTGATTCAAGGCTAAAAGCAGAGAATCGTCGTCTTTAGAATATTGGCAGTCCAAGTTCAAGGGAGAGATCCTGAAAGTAGCCTAATCATTTCATCCTTAACTGCTTTATTGCCTTTAGTGAGCACTTGCTTAATATGTTAAATCCTTAGGGACATAAAACAGAATAGTCTCTATTCTTAAGGAGACTAACTTCATGTGAACTTTTATTTATGTATGTATTTGTTATCTTATTTAATTTTGAATAGTACTATTTTATTTAAGTTTGAATAGAGAATACAGTGCTATAGAACAAAAATTTTAAAAGTCTATATGAGAACTTAATTTATAATTTATTTCTTCCTTTTATTTCCAAAAAGGGTTTGAGGTGACGTAAATTAAAATACAAATATAAATGTACACAGGAGAGTTAAACTGGATCAAGATCAGAAATCATATTGGTAAAAGGAAAGATAATTGTATCAGGATTGAACCAGAGATTTTCCGAAAATAGGTTTATTGTTTTTGTAAAAATAATATAGAAGAAGAAAGTAGCAGTGAACTGAATTCCCTCTATCTAGAGACTGATCATTGTGTGTATGTGTAATTTTACAAAAATGGGACCATGCTACACTCACTGTAAATCAAATAGTGAAATCAAGTATTAATTTAGATTGGAGTTCTCCAATGAGCGTGGCAAACAAGGGACAGAGAGTTTGGTTCTTCAGGAGAGGGAAACTTTGTTCTGACATTCCTTCATATTATCATTTCATGCATCCAGTAATATTTTTCAAACTATACTGTGTCAGGTGCTGATGTGCCAGGCTATGAGGAGATTCAGATAATAAGCATTACAACCTTTGCCTTAAGCTTACTGGGACTACTGACATCAAGGACTTGAATAATGTGATGGCCATTGTCTTCAGTAGCCGTTCTGCCAAAGATTAACCAACATTCTAACTAGGAAAATCCTTTTGCCAGCCCTCTCCATCCACAGTGCGCTCTCCATAAGCCTCATGCCACAGTCATTTATTTAACCTGAGTCTGGGTGCCTCATTCTGTGTTGTACTCTGACCCAGTCCAGCTAAAGGCTAAGCCACAGGGTCCCAGGATGATCACTGTGAATTAGCATAGCCTTTACCGGCTCGTGCAAATATACCCAGCCTTGAGTTAAATTCAATTAGTTTTTCTTTAAGAAGGGAAAGAAATCCAATTTTATCAAACATGGACAGACGGTGGAAGGCACTTTGATGTTACAACCTCTCAGTGATGCTTTACTTAGTCACAAGTTCATAAGCAAGAAGGCTTAATTACTTGGGAAAACACAGGATTAAAACTGGATACAATGGCTGAGTATCCGCTTTTGGGCGACTTGATTCGAACCCATGCACCCAGTTCGTGTGTGGTGCAAACTTTGATGTGCACTATGGCAAGCTGAAAGTCATCACCCCCCTCAGGGAAGCTCCTTCATACGGCATTTGCAGGATGTATAGGCGGAGAGGCAGGGCCTGCCCAGGCCTGTTTGCTCAACTTTGATGTCCAAGCAGCCACAGGCTCCACTGTTTGCTCTTCCACTGAGGGATGGATTGGGAGCCTCCTACCTTTCCCAGTGGACAATGGCCAGCAATGGAGTGTGACGACTGTTGACCATTCCAGGAGCCTGGCAGACCAGAACAGGGCTTTGGGAGGTGCAGAGCCTGGGAGGTCAAAAGCTGTTTATAGGAGAGCCATTTCTCCAGATGTAGCTTTCCTTAAAACCTAATGTTGGTTGGATGTTTATAGTGGAAGTAAAAATAGTCTCATGAGTTTTAGCAGGTACCAAGTGTATTGTTTGATCCTCTGTCCAGTAGCACTAGGTATTTGTAAATTGAAAGTTTAAGTCTTTCCTATTCCCTTTATCCATGTATATGCAGGGGATAGTGGTTTAGAAAGAAAATGGTATGATTTAGATCCTTATAATTTCTAATTCCTCAAAAAAGAAGCAGTCAAAACACATTTGATAAAGGAATGGTATCCAGAAGATATAAAGAACTCTTATAAATCAGTAAGAAAAGGACAAACAACTCATTTTTTTTAATGGGCAAAAGATTTGTGCAGACACTAAAAAAAGAGATGGATGGTAAAGCACATGAAAAGATACTCAGCATTAGTCATTTAGGGAAATGCAAATTAAAATCATGAGATACCACTACATAACCTATTAACTACAATGGCTAAAATTTAGAAAAATTGACAATACGAAGTGCTGACAAAGTTGCAGAACAATTGTCATCGTTGCTGATAGGGGTGCAGGATGGTATAGCCACTTTGGAAAACACTTTGGCAGTTTCTTATAAAGGTAAAGGCAGTTTCTTACCTTACAACCCAGTAATACCAACTCCCAGGTACTTGTCCACAAGAAATAAAAACGTACATCTACAGAAAGGCCTATATGTAAATATTTAAAGTAGCTTTATTCATAATCACCAAAAACTAGAGTCACCCATATATCCATCAACTGGTTAATGGGTGGACAAATTATGGTGCATCCATACAGTGGACTACTATGCAGCAATAAAAAGAACAAACGACTCTTACATGCAACACATGGACAAATCTTAAAAGCCTTGTGCTAACTTAAAGCCAGACACAAAAAGCTACCTACTTTAATTCCAATTATATGACAGTCTGGAAAAGAAGTAGTTTAGGGACGGAAATCAGGTAAGTGTTTAGGAGCGGGAGGAAGGGCCCAAAGTCTTTCCTATTGGGGTGATAAAAATATTCTAAGTCTTGATTGTGGTGGTGGCTATACTACCAAATCTCATCAAATTGTACATCTTAAAGGGGTGAATTTTACTATGATAATTGATACTTTAATAGACTGACATAAAAAAACTTAAAAAGGTCATCCCTCTCTATTTTCCATCATTAATTGTGACTAGTGGCATACTGAAAATACATGTTGTAGTGTCAAAATGAATTCTATTTATGACCACCTGGAATTCTTGTTGCTGTATCTCACGTTAGAGTACTGTATGTTTTGATTGTTAAGAGAGAAGATTTGTGAATTCACACGATTCTTGGTGTCATGAAGTATAATTACTGATGAATAATGAAATGATAAATTCACTTTACACGTGGTATAGAGTAGGCTTGTATAAATTCACAAAGCGTCATATGATTCTTCTTTATAGTAAGGAGAAAGTGCAGGGTACAGGACTGAAAACTTGCCTCCCATCCCACATCATTCTTGGGCAACTTGTCCCTGGACTGCCAAGCAGGGAGATCACCTAAACAGTGTGGCCATTATGGTACCTCAGGAACCAAACATCCCCAAAGAATGGGTGGTGGGAAATTCAGATTTGAGTCCACCTGGGCTTGCTGGTTGCTTTGAAAGCCCCTGCCTTAGAGAAGGTGAGACCGTGAGGCAGAGCACAAATCTCCAGCAGAACTGTTTGAAATTCCCCACATGAGTCTCCCTCCCTCCTGCCTTTTCTCCCGAAGTGCATTTCATCAGCATCGGAAGGACTGCTTCCCGGCACTGCCTTCCCTGCTTGGCCAAGGTCCCTGAGGAGCTGAGCTAATGAGTGGATAACACGCATTTGCCAAGGCCTTCCTGGATGTGGTACCTGGGCTTTGTTAATTTTAAAATGCTACCATCCTTGGCTAAAGACCATTTAATTCCCTCACACAGCAGTCATTTATTTTTAGCATTTGCTTATTTTCCCTCCACCTTACTAAGGGGAGGAGGGCATTAAACCCTATCTTTAAGAACCCAGCAGCCCAAGCCAGATTGCTGTCCTGCAGGAGAGGTTTTGCAGGCCTTTGTGCAACCAACTCCACAGGTGTTCTTAGAGCAAAGAGCCAGTGCTGGTCTTGCAAGCTGGACTAGGGGCAGTCTCCCTGGAAGGCTCTCTGTCCTTGCTGCTGGCCAGAGACAGAGGAGGTAGAACACTCCTACACCTGTCTTTCAGTGCAAGTTCTTAGGGGGCTTGATCACATAGAGGTCTCTCCTGCCTTAGTGGTCTTTAGCCTCTTCCCAGGGTTCCCAGCCTATTTTTGGCCTGGCTGCTTGTTGCAGAGTGGTGCTTCCTTCAGCCTGAGGAGGCTGGGCTTTATGCTGTCTGATCACCTGGTGGTAGTAATGATGATGGCTGTGGATGATTGGGTGCCTTCTGTGTGCCAGGCACATGTTAAGCACTTCCCATGTAGTCTGTAATTCTCACTGCAATCCTAAAAGGGAGGAATTATTATCCCTATTTTACAGATAGGGAAAATGAAGTTAAGAGATGCTCATAGTTGTCTAGTAAGTGAAAGAGTGAGTCAGGATTTGAATCCAGGTCTCTGAGCCCCAAGCCCTTATTCTTTCCACTAGACTGGACTGCCTATGGAGGGAAGGGCAGGCAGCAAGACCATGGGATGGACCAACAGTTGCTGGGACCAGGAGTCAAATAATCTCAGTCAGAGTTTCTTGATGATAGCTATGTGTTGGATGATTATGAGAAATTTAAAAATAGACAAACCACTCTCCTTGTCTCAAAAAGCTGACAGTTAGAAAAGGGATAAAACAAGTCTCACTTTAAATGAGGCAGAATGTGGTCAGTGCCCCAGAGAAGATCATCTAGAGTGCTGAGGGGAGATCATGAAAGGAGGCGCTTTCACAAGAGGTGGATCTTGAAAGATGAACATGATTTTGATCGTCAAAGGTGGAGGGTAAGGACAGCATTTCTGGAAGTTGGGCCATTGTGAGCATAGGTTCACAAAGGTGAGAAAGTAGGAGTGTACCAGAGCTAGTAGGAGAACTGACAGGATCTGGAGACCAGAGAGTGTGAAGGAAAGGCCTTGTCCATCATTGACCATGTTCCTCTCATGCTGTGACAGTCTAGCACATGGTACAGCTCTGAGCGCTAGAGCCAGATTACTTGGGTTCAAATCCAAGCTCTTTCTCTTTCTAGTTAGGTACCTTGGCAAATTCTTTTACTTATCTGTGATTGTTTACTCAGCCATAAAATGGAAATGATAAATAGATCTACCTCAGTAGGTTATTTTGAGGTATAAATTTGTAAATATATGTAAGTGTTTAGAATAGTGCCTGTCATGTAGGAATCACTTGGTAATGGTTTGCTACTTTAGTTAGTAGTAGTATAGTAGTAGTGGTTTGCCTTTTATTATTATTTTTATTACTGCTGGAGGGCTTTGGAGATTCTTTTTCTAGTCCTCTTTATCTGAGAAGCTTGGCCTAGAACATGGGACCCCAGAGTAGGGCTTTTTGATGGGTGCTGGCTCTTGTCCCAGGTGGCCACCTGCCCAATGCAGGACAGTGCCCAGTATTTCCCAGCAAGGGAGGGTGGGTGAGGGTGCTGGCCAGGTGCCTGGATGCCAGCACCATGCCCCCCAGAAAAGTGTGCCAAGCTTGACATTTCTCCCACCCACCGCTGCTGCTGTGGCTGATTATCTCTGAGTAACAAAGAGTCATTTCTAATCCCATTTGGAATCGTTGCTCAAGATAATCCTGTTTTGTAGTAATGATATTCCAATTCCAACATGCACCCGATTCTAGTTTGGCAGGCACATGCCTTGACCTCAGGCAACCCAAGACACTGCTCCCTGGAAAGCAATGCCAGCTCATTTGCCTAACATGACAACTTCAGGGTGTGTTCCCCCTCCCCCACTTCTCCAATGCTGCATCCTGTCCTGGGGTTCTGTGTTCACCGCTCTCTCCATGGAGAGTATCAGTTGGGATGCAGGGTATCAGGAGAGCACCCAGTGATCACCCAGTTCAGCTGCTTGGGGAAAGATCGTTCATTTCTAGGGACTGTGATATGATTCACTCCTGCATTCTTCTTTAGAGACATCAGAGCCACGGGGCTCTGTCGTATTCAGTAGTTGTATCACTGATTCCATTGAGACCATGGATAAATGCCTGTCAATTTGACAGATTAAATGAAGCTTAAAGAGGTAGCAATTATGTTGGATGAAAGAATTGGGGACATGAAAAAAGAAGAAGTCAGTAGGCTAGAGCAGTGGGTAAATCTGTGCTGATAAAAATGAACAGGCATGAGTGTTTTAGTCACAATTAAAATGAAAATCCAACTGTAAAATTCAGATTGAGAGAGACCCAACTTAACAATACTAGCATGTAAAGCCTAGGAACTGACTGAAAACTCAACGTGTGCATCAACAGTGTAGTGTTAAGGCCCCAGAAGTGAATTGATTCAACATATATATGTACTAGGCCCTGTGTGCAAGGAAACATGGTCAGGCACAGTCCCTGCTTTGGGGAGCACATCATCCAGTTGTGTGTGACATAGTAAGTAACAAGGGCTCTGGAAGGAGACTGCCTGAGTTTAAAACCTAACTTTACCTCTTATTAGCTCTGTTTCCTCATCTGCAAAATGAGAATAATAGCACTTACCTCAGCGTAGGTTGGTTGCTAAGATTAAAATACACACAAAACTACTTAGTGCAGTACCTAGCACATAGTACATATAGTAGGTATCTGCTGCTGATATTAATATTTTTGGTTTTCTAAGAAAAGAGTTAAGCTGCAGAAAAAAATTTTTTTTTGTTCTCTTATTGTTGTTATTTCTGTCCAGTGTATAAGAGATAAACCAGCCCCATTATACTCATGGGTCATTTGCCTAGAGAGACCCCAGTCTGGGCTCATACTATAGTAAGAATCCCTAACAACCAGAGCTTAACCAAATTGGCCCATCAGTTGAAAGACATGGAAGGGTTTTTTAACTACAGGTTGAAAGGGCATTTAGAACTAGGCTGAGGACGTGAAACGGGTTGTCCTGGAAATCCTGTGATGGTTGATCTTGATTTCGTGTCCCTCTGCTTAATGTGTCATGCCTTTCTTGAGCCTTACCCCAAATTATCTCATCTTGTCTGGGTCCACCATTGATTTTGATCCTTCTCCATCTGAATTGGATTTCCTTTCATGGCTAGCTGCTATGCTCTGTTTTACTTTAACTACTATCTGAAAATATCACTGTCCCTGGCACATAGTAGGGGCTCAGTAACTATGGGTTAACACAACAGACTAATGGATGATTGAATGGATGAAAGCCAGTGTGGTTTAGGGGAATGTACACCAGATTTGGCCCCAGACAGACCTTAATTTGAATCTTGGTTCATGTGCTTATTTAAATATATTTTTATTGATTTCCGAGAGAAAGGGAGAGGGAGAGAGAGATAGAAACATCAATGATGAGAGAGAATCATTGATCAGCTGCCTCTTGCACACCCCCTATTGGGGATCGAGCCTGCAACCCGGGTATGTGCCCTGACCAGGAATCGAACCCATGACCTCCTGGTTCATAGGTCGATGCTCAACTACTGAGCCACACTAGCCAGGCCATGTGTTTATTTAATGTGTATACATGGGTAACTCATATTGTCTTGCTGAGCCTCAGTTTATTCATTTATAAAATAAGACTAGTACCTCATTGCCAGTGGTTATATGGATCTGAAATAGTGAATGTAAAGTGCTTAATATACTGTGGCTACTTTATTATGATTACTGATCTTTACCTTTTGAGGGAAGTAAACAAAAGATTATTATCCTCATTTAAGGAAATTTGGGCACATTTTCTACACAGGTACCTTGCTTTCCCCCTAATCTTTAGTTAGTTGCCTAAGGAAGCTGGCTTTAAAAAGAAAACTGCTTCACCCCCAGCTCATGCCCACTGCCACAGGACTTCTATTTGTAATACATGCCATTTGTCTTTGGTCTGGCCACCCTGATTTCCTGACTAGCCAGTAGGCCAAATGAGACACAGCTCATTTGACTTTCCAGCAAACCTCCTGAGCTGTGACCTCTTTGCTTCCTCCCCTCATCGAAGTGTGCACTGGGCTGAGAATAGGTCAACTCTTTGTCTTCTCCTTGGGACCCATGACACTCATCACAGTGACCCTGTGCTTTGGATGTGGGGGGTAGAGGGAGGAGGAGTTGGCGAGCTTCTCCTGAAGCTCAACATTGTGTGGGGACGACCTGGAGCTGGGATCACTGCCCTTCTTGCTTCACCAACTCCAGCTGCTCACCAGCCGTCTTTGACACGCGCCTGGCCCAGCATAGGCCTCAGCTCACACCACAGGTTTCCTCACTCTTTCTTAAACAATGTGATGACCCCAAACCCCTCCGGCCACTGAGAGCAGAAAGCCTTAACATCGATCAATGTAGCTGTCCTCCCATGCATTGTGACATCCCACTGCCCTAAAAGTGGGAGCTTATCAAGGTCAGTGTGAGCCAACCTTCCTACATGTGCTCCCGCCTCTAATCTCATTGACAGCCTGATCAGCAAATTAAAATGGGCTTCATGGGAGCTGTGGCTCCAGAGGGAGTTCCAGGAGTCCCAGGAACTGCCATGTAGGGGCCACTGTCCTGTTCATTTCCTTGGCTTTGTCTGGGAATTGCCTGTAGCCCAGGAAGGGGCTGGTGCTCAGGAGAGGAAGATGGAGGTTTTCCACAGCTAAGCTGCCCGTGGCCTCGTTTGGTGGCAGAGGGCTGGGTAGGGCTGAGACAGTTGCTTTACACCTTTCTCCCCCATTTCCCACCAAATAAGTTAATGATTTTATTTATTCCTCCTTCATTTATTCATGCACTCATTCAGAAAACATCTATTGGGAGCTGGGAAAGAAGGTTGAGACATGGCCCTTACCTGATAGTCTAGTGAGAAAGGCAAATAAAAGTAAATAGGAAATGACAATATCCTGGGATGAGGGTCACCTGCCATAGGGGTGAGTACTGGGTTCTGTGCAGACAAAGAGGAAGGGGGTGGATCCAGCCTGGAAGATAGAGAAGGCTCAGTTGAGTTGGTAACAGTCACTGAGGAGCCCTGCCAGTGAATGAGGACTAGCCAGTTGAAGTAGGGGGACACCCTCAGCAGGCGGAGTGGCACATCTGATTGCTAATGCTCAGGTAGTTTATTGTTTTCACTAGATCCTTAATTCTCCAAGATCACTATCAGCTTAGCAATCAAAAGTTCTGCAGTTGTGAGACTCTCTGAAGGAATAAACAGATTGTTAGGATCAATTAATGATAATAGAAGGGGAAAAGGAATAGGGCCTTTTAAAAATCATCTATCCATGTTGCTGCACGTATATCCAGCCTGTTTCTTCTAACTGCTGCATCATGTTTCATAGTGTGTGCCTACCACATTTAACTTATTCATTCCCCAGTGATGGACACTTGATTGTCTGCAACTCCCCACTGCCACAGAATGCGGTGCTGAACGTCCCGTGTGTTGCCCTTTATGTACCTGTGTAAGAATTTCTCTGGGATATCTATACTCAGAAGGAGAAGTGCTGGGCTATAGGGTAAGGTACTTTGATTTGACAAAAGTATTATATAAGATTAGCTTCCAGAATGGCTGCACCAGTCTCTACCCTAACAGTGCATGAAGAGTCTCAGAACCCTATGTCCTCACCAATACTTGGCATTTTTCAGCTTTCTAACTTTTGTTAATATGTTGAATTTGAAGTGATATCTCATTTTAATTTGCATTTATCTAATAACAAATGAGCTTGAGGCTATCTCTTAATATACTTTTTGTTTGTTTGTTTTCTCCTCTAGGAATTGACTATAAGTTTGCCTAATTTTTCTCTTGGGTTGCTAAAAACTGAGTTGAGACAAAGTGCTTCTACAGACAGCTACCTGGGAGTCAATATAGGAAAGTGAGAGGCAATATAGCAGATGATAAGAACATGGACTTTTTAGAAAGACTGCCAGGTTTGATCCCACCTCCACCTCTTCCAGCTGAATGACTTTGGACAAGTTACTTAACCTCTTAGTGCTTCAGTTTTCTTATGTGTAACCTACCTCATAGGGTTGTTATGAAGATTAAATGTGTTAAAATATATATAGTGTTTAAAATAGCACCTGGCATATAACAAGTGTATACAAATGTCAGCTTTCATTATTAGATTACTGTCTTCCTCTTATTTAGCCATACACTATACCCTTGAGAAAATATTTACTTGTACCAGCAGGCAGTAGAAATAAGGCAGAGAGAAAATAGCGCTCAGCCTAGAATCAAAGCTTACCGATCCTACTCACACGTGTAACTTGCTGAGGTCTTGGGCTCTCTGGACCTGCATTCTCCTGTCTGCCTGTCCCCAGCTCCAGCATGGCTAGCTTTGTCCTGTTGCTGCTCCACTGCGAGCCTGTCAGCTTGGTGCTATCTGTCCCCCACAAACTTCACCTTCAATGTTTGCAAGGCTCAGTCCTTTTGGTGCGTCTGTTCATGGGGAGATAAGAACAGAACAGATTCTGATGGCCACACGAAGGCAAGCACTGGTGCTAGAGCCAAATCACTATAAGGACAGACCCCCATTCTCTTGGGCTGCTATAAACATTTTTTTATTTCTCCAGTTAGTAAGGGAAATAGTGCATCTGGATATTATCTCTAGCCTTTGAGGTTGATATTGGCATTGGTAGGCATCTTTTCACAGAACACCAGAGTTGGCTGGAAGAAATATTCTTAAGCCTTTGCTCAGTGAATACCTGTGGAGTAGTCAGTATAGTTCCTTTGAGTGGAGATGTTTTCATGGTGTTCTCTGCCCCCTTTAATCCAGCTGTTAAAACTATGACGGCCTAGCTCATACACTATAGCCCATTTGGTACCAGCTACTTAAATTTAAGGCAAAGTGCCTAAACTACAAAATGTCAACCAGTATGCCAGCACCAGAACAGAGGGGAGGCTGCAGTTGTCCTCTGGTGAATCACCTTGAATAGCAGGGCCTGCCTCCCTCTGTGATGTCAGATTCTAATTTTATGGCTGGCCCTGTACTCCTCTTCTCATCCAGGTGGGCCAGCTCACCATCTCCCCATGGAATTCACCTTCTCCAAAAAGCAATTCTAAATTTGGGGATTTGTTTCTACTTCAGCAAAAAAATATCAAAGAGGCAGAAATCACTTCATTCCCAGCCTCCTCACTACTGCTCCAGGTTACTGCTTCGTTTGCCTTGCCCTATGGTACCAGTGTATTTCTTGGTTTCTGATTCCTTACTTTGTTTGTGGTTTACTATTTTTGCCTCAGTCTCCAGTCCTTGCCATCTGACTTGGCTTCTGACTCTCTGATTCACATCTCTGCTGCCTGGTTTCTGTCCCCTTGGTTCTATTTTGACAATGAAATTCTTGGCACTCCAAGCCTTCATTAGCTTTCTCTCACCTGGCTAGTTTCCTACTCTGTTTCTGCCCTGTTGCAGCCCACAGGTCCATGAAGTTCTTTTGGTCACCAAAATTCATCATAGTCATGTAGCCCTCCAGCCTGATCTGGTCTGGCTTCTCCAAGAATGGCCTGATCCCTGTGGAACTCTGGGTTGGATGTACGTGATGGCTGTTAAATGAAAAGCCTGCTAGCCATCTGGCAAGGTGGTTGGTGCCACTCTTGGCCACTGAGCAGCCACGGTTCCATTAATCCTAGCTCTATCCCACAGTGGGTCTGCTGTCTTTTGAGTTTTATTAAAAGTGAAGGGAATCTTCTCTGAGGTTGCAGAATGAGTTACTAGCTTAGATGCTTACCCTCTTTGGCCTTCAAGTTTGTGAAGTGAATTGCCCATTCCCTTTGATTGTATTAGCAGCCCCAGGGCTGAGTCTAGTCACTCTCCTCTCCCCATCCTGCCAGACCACTGTCTGCCCTCCGGGGCCAAGGACAGCATACTTGGTTGCTTGGACACGTCTTACAGCCTGCAAATTGGACAGATAGAATCAATACTCATGAACCTGAAGAGGCCCAGGTAGCACAGTTAGTGACACTAGCTGCCTGGAGGGACAGCCTGCCATGGAAGGGGGTGTGATTGAACAATGATTGGATACAACAGCTGAGGATTAACCAAATTATGTCCCTTTGAGTTTAGATCGACAAACCCTTCTGTCTTAGATTTTAAAGCAAGCTAACTTGTGCAGAATATAGAAGAGCTGCCTTAATATAGGGCTATATCAGCATGAATCCTGGGGCTGGTCAAGTACAAATCTGGTGTGTACTTTGGCCCAGACTCAAGTTATTATCACTAGGATTATATGAACAAAGGGATGAGAGCTCATATTTGTGCAACTCCTTCTATGTGCTAGGCACCATGGAGTTTTACATACTTATCTCAACCTACAAGGGAGGCATCATTATCTGCATTATTCTGGTAAGGAAATGGGGTCTTCAGAGGTGTACTTAGTTGTCAAAAACCATAGTCAGTAAATGATAGAGTTTTGATTTGAACCCAAGTCTCTATGCTTATTATAAAATGGCATACTGTCTTCCCAATTTAAGTGTCTTATTCATACTTCTCTTGATTTCCCCACAGCCTAACCACAGGGCCAGGTACATAGAAGTAATAACTAACATTTGTTGAGCACTTATTATATGTCAGTCCTTATTCTAAGCACTTTACATAGATTAACACAGCCATGTGGACTAGATACTCTTGTTATCCCTGATAATAATGACATTGCAAAATGATGATTTTCTAATTTCATCCTTCTGTCTACATTTATTACTTTCTACAGTAAGGAAGAGTTTTCCCTTCTCCCCCTTTGACTTATTATTTTCAATATGGACTCCTGAAATCTTATTTTACTCAGTGGGTTGTAATCCATTGCTGTCATTATTCATGTTGTTGCTTAGATTGCCCCAGATTTTAAAGCCAGTGTTCTTAAACTCTGTACCACACTACCTCTTTATCAGATATTATTCCTTGCTGCCTTCAGTTAGTTTACCTATCTATAACAACCCTTTTGTACCCTCTTGCTTTTAATCTGGGAAACAGGAAGACTAATGCCAATCCTATCCAAATTGTGTGTAAACTAAGAGTAAACTAAGTGTGGCCATGGGGGTGTGCTCATGGGCAGGGAGCTCCGGGGGTTTGAACTGCCTCCCTTGGCTCCAAAAGCCTTTGACTTGCTCCCTCTTTCAGCCCCTGACCCCCTGGCTCTGAAGCCCTGGCTTCTCCGGGGGCCAATGTCCTGACATCCTGGGTGAGGGCAAGCCCAGCAGAGACAGCCTCAGGACTCTCCGCCTCCTCACCCACCTCCCCAGCACCTTGCCCGTGTGAACTGGACTGCACGCCTCCTCTGCCTTCCAAGGACTGTGGCCTGGGATTCAGCACCACTGGCCCCTGGCTGGGCCCTGGCACGGGGGCCCCGGTTCATGTATAGTTGCTTTTATAGAGGAGGAAGGGGCTGGGTTGGGAACTGTTAGTCACCAGTCCTTAAATAAAGCAGCCGACGCAGAAAAAAAAACAAAAACAAAAAACCTGGCAGAGTTTGCTATGAATTAAATATATGAGTTTTAGACATGGATTTTAGCTGCTTTAAAGACCCTTTTCATTTCTCTTTGGGATCTTAATCCATATCCTGAATAAATTACCTGTGATAGTTGCCCACCAGAAGATCCTTTTAGGTATGGTAAGTAGACATAGGAGACTCACCTGACCATGTTAGATCAGATGTGAAAGAACTCAGCTACGTGGGAGATGGATTCTGGTTCTTCTACTTACTTCCGAGGACTGTGTGTTTGAATTACTGAAATTCATTCAGCCATTCAGCAAATAAGTGAGCCAGCATTAGCCTAGCACAGTGATGGCGAACCTTTTGAGCTCGGCGTGTCAGCATTTTGAAAAACCCTAACTTAACTCTGGTGCTGTGTCACATATAGAAATTTTTTGATATTTGCAACCATAGTAAAACAAAGATTTATATTTTTGATATTTATTTTATATATTTAACTGCCATTTAACAAAGAAAAATCAACCAAAAAAATGAGTTCGCGTGTCACCTCTGACACGCGTGTCATAGGTTCGCCATCACTGGCCTAGCACCTGGAACAGTGACTAGAACATAGCATTGGATAAGTAATGTTGAATAAACACTTTGTCTTTTATAGTTGTGGAAACTGAGCCTTAGAGAGGTGTTAAATAACTTGTCCAGAGCCTCTCAGCTAGTAAGTTTCAGGGCCAACTTTTCTAATTCTGCCTTTGACACTTGCAGAGTTCATGTTCTTTCCACTGTGTCATTCATTAGGCAAAATCTAATCCTCAAACATGCTTCAAAATCATACTTCCTGGGTCTTTCCTGCTTTTGACACTGTGTCTTTCTGATTTCTTCTAGTGTGGTGCAGGTCCTGCTTGCTGCTGGTGCTGACCCAAACCTTGGAGACAATTTCAGCAGTGTTTACAAGACTGCCAAGGAGCAGGGAATCCATTCTTTGGAAGGTAAGGGCGGGCTACTCTGCTGTTCTGAGCACTCTCCTCCCTGTGGCTTCCAAGCAACCTTGCTCTGTGCCAGCTCTACCAGCAACTCAGAGAGGGGCTGCAAGTGCCTTATCCTCTGGAAACTCATGGAGAACCCAAAAATCTTGGAACAGATGGCTATCACAGCCCCTTTGGGCTCTATCATTTATGTCACTTAAGAAGTCTTGGGGAATAAATTAGAGGCCTAACTTCATGAATGGGTTGGGGGTGAGGGGAACCTTCCACTGCTATTTTCCCAAAAGCACCTCAGCCTGTGGAACCTCAGATGAGAGGACAGTGGAGCAGTTTTCTATAAAATAATTAAGGCAACTGCATGGAATGTGGATTTGTTCCTCCTCTATTTCCTGTAAACTTTCCCTCTCCCAGAACTAGAAAGCAGCCTTACTTGTTTCCTCAGCCTCAGAAATCCTTCATTACTACTGTGAATACTGCTTTTTTTCCTTCTCCCGTATGTAAAATATAATCCCCCAGAGGGGAGTGGCCCCTCAACTTACTGTGTGACCCAGGACAAATAGTGGACCTTCTCTGTGCCTTGATGCCTATGCTTATAGAATGGGGTAGTCATCAGTGTCTGCCTGGAGTGTTGTGTAGGTGGTTGTTTGGACTTCTTCAGAAGAAAGCAGCAGTGTGCACCTGTACCAGGGCTTGGTCACGTGTCTATTGGAGGGTACCTGGGCAAGTCAGTCTGTGTTGTCTCTGGTGAGTAGTTCTTCCAAAGTGGGGTCGAGAAAATGGCAGGTTGCTTTGGCTGCAGTCAGAAATGAATATTTTACATTTGAGTTTTTGCTTGTCTAGACTGTCCCCCACTGCCTGGCCATTACCGTGGACCACTCGCAGAGGCTGAAATTCCTCTCAGTTTCTAGCAACAGGGCAGCTGAGCAAGTGGCTGCTTTAAGGTTGGCAGTGATGCCAGGAGGACAGATATCCATGCTGACTGCCTAAGGATCAGAACATTGACCTGGAGGGAGGTTTCAGCCAAGGGGAGCAAGAGATGTCAGAGCTGATGTGGGTGTTCCTCAAATTGGCAGCATGAGGGGAATGTCAAGAGCATCAGAGCATTGCTGCCCAGATGAAGTGTGAAGTCGCCCTTCCCCACCTCTTCTCTTCTGTAATGCCACTACTTCTGTCAAACTCCATTCTGCAGCTAGTTCCTTCACAGAGCCTTTCCTGTCCTTGGAAATAATTGCAGCCTGCTCTCAGCTGCTCTTTTGAATATTCTTTAAATCTTGGCCTTTTGTATGGTTTTTGAACTCTCATCTGCCCATGTATTTTCTTTCCTCCTCAGCTGACAGTTCCATGTGTAGACCGTGACCTATGCCTCTTTGGAATCCCCACTGAACTGGAGGAATTATCTTCACTTTATGTTTCAAGCAGAGGAGAATTTCATGAGTGCCAAACTTGCCCTACAGTTGCAGTTTGATATGAGGGGACTCCACTTATGGCTGTCTTCTCACTCAGACACAGCTTTGCTGCCTGCTTTAGTTCTGTCTTCTGTTCGGGTGCTCTTACCAAAAAGCAAGGAGGAGCATTTGCTGAGAGGGAGGGCCAGGAAGAAGGGAAGGGATTATTTGAGTGCCTTCTCACATGTTCTCAGGATCCCAGCAGAGCTCAGTAAGCATTTTTTATTTCATAGAATATCAGAGCTGTGAAGCCATCTATTCCAACTTCTGCTGTAGCATGATTTCCACCCTCTGTCTTCGTTTTGTACCTTTGTGCTTTATAGTTCTGTCCTGGTTGGTACTACAATCAATATTGTAGATCAGTGGTCAGCAAACTTTTTCTGCAAAAAGCCAGATAGTAAACATTTTAAGCTTTGTGAGCTCTTCATTGTGGTGCAGAAGCAGCCATAGACAATGCACAATTGAATTTGCATAGATATGTTCCAATAAAACTTTATTTACAAAAATAGGCAACAGGCTGGATTTGCCCCATAGGCTGTAGTATACCTGTTCTAGGTATTTTCTCCTTCCTTCCTCTTTTCCTCCATCCCCTTCTTCCCTCCTTTCCCTCTTTCTATTTGAATCAAAGACTAGCATATAAAATACATGATGGCAGGGATCCTGTTTAACTCAATAGTGCCTAGAACAATGCTTACTTCTTTCTTTCCTTCCTTCCTTCCTTCCTTCCTTCCTTCCTTCCTTCCTTCCTTCCTTTCTTTCTTTCTCTTTTTTTTTGTCAAACTCCTGTACCTTTTCAGCTCTTATATGTTAGCCAGCCTACATTCTAGGTAGGTAGGTAGGTAGGTAGATAGATAGATAGATAGATAGATAGATAGATAGACAGACAGACAACAAAAATATTGGGAAAGGCTATTATAACTATCATGAAATAAAGCTAAAAAAAATTAAGTATCTTAGCTTATTTTGTATGACCTACAAAATTAGTGAATAGGCTTCCTTTAAAAAAATTTTTTTAATCCTCACCCAAGGATATGTTTTTATTTATTTCATTGAGAGAGGGAGAGAGAGACACACATCGGTTGTTGCCTCCTGTACACTCCCTGACCATACGTGTCCTGACTGGGGATCAAACCCACATTCTAGGTATGTGACCTGACGGGTAATCAAACCCACAACGTTTTTGGTGTATGGGATGATGTTCCAATCAACTGAGCCACCTGGCCAGGGCCTAGTGAATAGGCTTTCTATGGACTTATTTATTCATTCAAAAATAGTTTAAATTTTTTTAAAAATATGTTTTTATTGATTTTAAAGAGAGGAAGGGAGAGAAAGAGAGATATAGAAACATCTATCAGCTGCCTCCTGCATACTCCCCACCAGGGATCAAGCTCACAACCCGTGCATTTGCCCTGACGGAATGAACCAGTGACCCCTTGGTGCGTGGATGACACTCAATCCACTGAAAATTTTTTATTAATTACATGTCTATCTAGCAGGCACTGTTTTAGGCACTTGAGTTAGGATCCCTGCCATCATGTACTTTACATGCTAGTCTTTGATTAAAATGTTTATAAGGACTATATTCAAGTATAGAACCCTAGAGCACTTGGTCAGGACAAATTTGAAGCATCATTTGACATTCACAACTATAAATCTTCCAAACTTTATTTTTTTCTAGCTTCATTTCTCTATCATGTCCACAAAATTTTCAAGAGATTTTCTCAGATTTCTTGCTAAAATAAAAATATGTTTGGCAATTGTCATATTTCTTGCCCAGGAACCCTTTCTCAGGAGGATGTTAGGTAATTCTGGCAATGTCTGGTCTCCTCCTTAGGGAACCCATACTGGTACTTAAGTGTTTAAGAACTGTTTTTAAAAAAAATACACTCTAGAAATTTTGTCAGGAATCATTGATAAGCTCATTATTCTGTAGCTTACAAGATTGACCCCTCTGTGCACTTTTAAAAAAAATTCCAGACTACCCTTGCCTACCACAGTTTTCTGGCCGCTCAGCTGATTTTCCCTGGCATGTCAGTTTGGATGTGTTCTGCTATCCAAATTCATGGACTCTATGGAGTGATAGTCCTTTCAAATCATCTCAAGGCCTTTAGTTCCTTCTTAGCCATATTTTCCTCTCCTTTTTCCATTTTATTCTTTCATCCATTTAACCAATATTTATTGGTTGCCTACTGTATGCAAGCACTATACCCAGCTTTTGGTCATTCTCTTTGATGAAATAGACAGAAACAAATGAATCCTCTTTTCTCTTTTCTTCAGATGGGACTGACCTTTTCACAGGCAGTTACCTGACTTATGGGAATGTGGGAGAGGGTAGAGTAGAACAAGAGGTGCAAGCCCCTTGCCCAGAGTGTGTCTAGGCAAATTCACAGGAAGGTCACATGCTCAAGAAAGATGGACAGTCCTTCACTATTGGAGCATAGAGACAGTACCAGAGTCCATCAAATTTCTAAATGATATTTCTGTGGGCCTCAACCTGTGCTCAGTGCTAAAGGGAGGTGGTTAAGTTGTAATTTGTGACCTTGGCAAGACCTCCCTAAAACCCAATAATATATCCCTTGTCTATCATATCATATTGTGCAGATCAAGAGATAAATATGTGATGTGTGAATTGTAAAGTGTTCTACAGTTGTAATTGCTTATTAGTTTTATTTATTTGTAATCCAGCATGCATTTACTGAGTATCAGGCACTCTGCCAAATGCTGGGAATACAAAAATGAATTTACATGGTCTAGCCCCTCAGTAGTGCTCGCAGTCAAGTAAGACAGACTTATAAACAAGGCACCACAGTGCAGAGTGGTAAATGCAAAGGTAGATGTACACAGGATGTAGGTAGCGCTGATATAGGTAGAGATAAGTTCTACCTCACAGCAGGCTGGTGTCTGGGAAGTGTCACAGGGTAAGTGACTTTGAATTGGCCTTAAGGATGAGTCGAAAGTTGCCAGGCAGACTAAGAGGGATGAACCTGCCAGGCAGAAGGAGCAACATATGCAGAGACATGGGATGGGTGAGTGACAGCAGGTAGATTCCTCTGTCACATTGCTGAGAAGAATAGCAAGAAGTAAGAGTGGAGAGGAAATTGGGGTTCCACATGGGAAGGATTTTGTAAGGCAGTTCTAAGAAGCTCATACTGTTTTCTGCCATCAAAGGATTTTAAGCAGGTTATGCTCAGTTTACATTTGCATTTTAGATGGGCCATCCTGACTAGATAGGTGATGAATAATTGGAGGAGAGAGATTAGCAGTGACTCTTTTTTTTTTTTTTAATATTTTTTTATTTTTCGCTTAAAGTATTACAAAGGGTATTACATAAGTGTCCTTTTTTTTCCCCCCCCCCGCCCTTGACACATCCCTACCCTCCCTTACCCCCCAGTGTCTTATGTCCATTAGTTATGCTTATATGCATGCTCAGTTTACATTTGCATTTTAGATGGGCCATCCTGACTAGATAGGTGATGAATAATTGGAGGAGAGAGATTAGCAGTGACTCTTGACCTTTATGGGATGATGAACCCCTTTGAGAATCAGATGAGATGCTAAGCTCCTCTCCCCCAAAATGCACCTATCATTTCTGGGGATTTCTAAAAGTGATCTTTGGGAATGGAAAAATAGATTTTAGAAAAATATTAGGAGGAGCTTGAGTTCTCGGTAGAATGTGGGAATTGATGGAAAAGGAAGCCTCCATGGTGACACCTCAACTTCTGATTTGGGTAAATAGTTGGATGTATGGATCTGGAGTTTAGAGGAGAAGTCTGGCAGAAGATAGGGATTTAGGAGTCACCGGCATTTGCTGGAGAGTTAAAACAATAGATGTGATTGAAACTGCCCAAGGAAAGAAGTCCGTCACTCAGGGGACCAGCATTTAAGGTGTGAAGAGGAAAGATATTTGGTCCCCAGATAAGGGGACCAAAGGGCATTGGAGAAGTTGTCTTATATTCTCTCAAAGAGGCTCTATATCTGTTCTGCCTGTCCAGAATTGGTATAGCCTGGAGAGAAAAGAAACTCGTGCTCTCTTTGCTGAGACTTTGTAACTGATTGCCCCATTCCTTGTGAAATGCTTCTGTTTTACATATGGCCATTGCTCTTTAATAAGGAGCCTGCTCAGCTAGGCACATCACAGTATCTTCCACCCTGTCAGTGTTCATATTTCTGGGTAGGTTTGCTGGTCTAGGCAATGCAGAACTGTTTGGCATAGAAATCTTGTTGGCCTGACTATTTTGTTCCTTTCTCCAGCCCTTAAAGTGGCATATTCAGAGGCACAATGGTGTTCTGGAGAAAGGTCGGGCTTTGGTGCCAGGCAGTCATCTAAGCTGTCCCTAGCTATGTGATCTTCAGCGAGAGAATTTCAGTTTTCTCATTTGTATCATAGGGATAACAATACCTATGTTGTAGGGTTGTTAGGATGACTAGAAATAATCACATATAAAGCATAGCGACCTTTAATGAAGAATTTCTTTATGGAGGTAGGTTTTGGCTCAGTGTACTGCAGGCTCAGTACCTGCCTTAGAGGTACTGAGCAGCTCACCACTCAAGGGGGCACTGACAGAGGCTAGATGTCTATCCATCAGGGATTCTGTAGAGCAGCGGTTCTCAACCTGTGGGTTGCGACCCCTTCGGGGGTTGAACGACCCTTTCACAGGGGTCGCCTAAGACCATCCTGGGTTATATGGCCTCCAAGGTCCATGTCAGCCATGTGACTTTAGGATTTTAGAAACTGTAGGCTCACCTTCAGAGCAAGTAATGTACTTAAAAGTAGTGGGATTTGACCTGAGCTTTGGAAGGTGATGAGGAGGGGAAAAAAGAAGATTCTAAGCAGGTGACACAGCTTGAGCAAAGGCACACAGAGAGGACACGTGGAGGGGAGCATGGAGATCACAGCTGCTGCTTTACCAACTCATTCCTTGATCTTGGCCTCATTCCACTCAGTGCCTGAGCCCCACTTCAAGAGAGTTCCACTTGTGGCTGGCTGATGGGTGGTGGACCGCAATCCTCAGGTAGACGAGGCAGTAAATTAGTGGTAACAGAAAACAAGTCGCCCAGCCAGGGATGCCGCTGGCTGCTTGTAAGTAACTGTTATAAACATTGGATGTCTGGGGCTGTCAGAAATGCAAGCGAGCACTCTGAGTGCCTCTCATATGTACAATATGTACAATTAAAACAATAAAACACGGCAGAAACGTGGCCAGAGCAGACTATAAATCAGATTCTCTTCTCAGCTTCAAGTGGCAGCTGAATAAAGATGAGTTGTACAGAAACTGGGTTGGCATAGGGCCCTTCTGGGCTAGAGGGCCTGGCTTTCCAGGCTGGACCTGCCATAGTCATCCCTATCAGCCCAGGTGGCCTCCTTCCCACAGCTCCAGGGGCTGGAGGTCCTCACCTGCTGTGGCTGACCTCCCATCTCTGTGTCTTTAGATGGGGGACAGGACGGTGCAAGCTGGAGCATCACAAACCAGTGGACAAGTGCCCTGGAATACAGGAGATGGCTAGGAGTCCCCACTGGCGGTAATGGAACTGCTCTCTAATATTTCTCCCCGTCTCAGAACATGCCAAGGAATGGTCTCATTCTAGCTCATCTATTTAGTATTAAGTTAACCACCTAGCACCCACTGCGTGCCCAGCCCTACTCAGTCACAGTAGAGAAAATGTACACCCTGGGAGAGTACAAACTCAGATGGGAGTAATAAGGCTTCCAAGAAAATAAGAGTCATCTAGAGAGCTTGTTAAAAGAGATTCCTGGGCCCAACGCCCAGAAATTCTGATTTAGTAGGTCTGGGGTGGGACCTGAGGTTTTGCATTTCTAACAAGCCCCCACTCTTTGAGTAGTACGAGCTAGGCTACAGATGTTAATTGTGGCCTTGTGCTTGAAAAGCTTTAAAAACTCATCTGTACCTTCTCTTCCCTGGAAGAGACCTTATTTTGCCACTTAAGCTTCACTCCTAGAGAGGCTCTATGCTTATGCCTTGTATTATGGGCGTATAGAACACAATAGCTGCGAACCTGGAGCAATTTTCTGCACCTCTCAGAGGCTCTGTCCCCTTATTTGTAAAATAAAGGTTGTTGGGAAAGTTAGAGATAGTATATTTATGCCTAGCCTAAAACCAGAGCATAGAAGGAATCATTGTAAATTTCTGTTTTTACATCATCATCATTATCCTTATCATACACTCATGGAACTTCATGAGAACTTCAGAGTCTTTGGCACAGCCTTCCAAATGCTTTTCAGTGGTAACAACCTATTATTCAGAAAGAGGCCAACATTATTTAGAGTCCAAGGAATGGCTGTTCATCACCTGACTGTGTGACCTTGGGTAATTCTCTTTATCCATCTGAACCTTGATTATCTCATCTATAGAGAATATTTCCTATACCACAGGTTTATTGTAAAGATCAAATTGAAGTACTTATGAAAGAATTTGAGAAAATACAAGGTATCATGCAAATGTAAGGTGCTAGCTAGAACAGTGATTAACAATAATTAAGATTAATGACATGACCAAGACATTCAGCAAGGATTCAGTCAGAGGTACAGATAACAAGAACGACTAGAATTTAGAGAAGACAATCTCTGGCTGAAGCAGTCAAGAAAATAAAATGGTATTTGAGCCTTGAAGTATAAGAAGGTTTTATGGAGGGCCTGCAGGTGGGTGCAGTTGGGTGTGACCAGAGAAGAGGTGTGGATGTCCAAAACATTCAAAGGCAGGAAACAGAAAAATTGTTTCAGGCCAGCAAGTGAACTTGTTAGGGTGAAGCATCCGCACAGCAAAAGATTCATTTTAGGGAGTAATGAGCAGTTAGTAAACTGGGACCAGATCAAATGCTTAGACTTTGTGTCCTTTAGATAGAGAGGAGCCTTGGAGGTCCTATAGGATAGGGCACCATGGGAACTGATTCCTTCCAGGGTGGAGCATTGGGGAGGTGATAATACAGTGACGCTGTTGGTGATAGCTTTAGCAGCAGCAGCAACATTTAGTAATACTACGTGCTACAACCCTATGATGTAGGCGCCAAAGGACACTGAGGCCCAAAGATAATGTCAAACATCAGCAGAACTGTCTCCTGCTCTTGTCTCCAGCAACCATATCAGTCTGTTCTCCCCCGCCCCCCCCCCACCCCCCATTGGTAGTCAACTCAGAACCTCCGGCTTGTCCAAAGCTTGGGTATCTGCCAGGCCAAAAGCTGTTTGGGCAAGTTATTATTTTTTATAATGTCCCTGACTCTTCCTCATCATTGTCATAGCCTTGTTGCACCTCCAGGGCCATGGTTCTACATGTCATTTCTCAGCAGTGCTGTCCACTAGAGAGTCACCAAGATGAACACTGTCAATCCATCAGGCCTTTTGGCCAACTACAAGATTAAGTGTATCAGTGAGTAGGTTAATTGTGTTCATCCTTCTAGCCCTCCAAACCTGTATATTTGACTAGGAGAGGGAAATAGACTAGTTGACATGTTTTATTAAAAAGAATAAATTTGATGCATTTATAAAAATAAGAAAACGTGGGATGGGGTAGCAAAGAACTAGTCTTGTGATTTTTAACTGATTTACATATTTTGTGTATAAATATTTTTTCATCAAAAGTTCCAAATCAAGGATGGGTCCCACACACCACACAAAATATATTAGAGACATTTATATGGATAGCAGGAAGGGAGACAGAGGGCTGAAATTTTCCAGGCACCCAATGATTGATGGGGGCTGAGGCTCCCCCTGACGCTTTATTGAGTTTCCGATGATTATCTCTCGCTGAGACATTTTTTACAGATGACGGTCGAGCTGTCACAATGGACCATGGGGGAAAAAAACCCAACAATAATAACACTTTAATCTTTTTACTGCACTGCTCCCTAGTATCTCAGATTCATCTTCCCTGACGCACGCAGTTCATTATTCTGCCCCTCCCTGGATGGGAAATAAAGGAAAATAAATATATATGTAGACACACTTACCACATACATACACACACACACACACACACACAGTGTATAAAAGAGACCACCTCAGAACCAGAGAGGGACAGAATTTATTGTTCTTTTTGCAAGTGTTGAGGTTTATTAGTAAAGATGCTGGGTTGGCTTGGAATTGGCTATTAATTACAGCATTTTGTATTTGTTTTTTATTGTAAGTTTTTAACATCTTGAAGAAAAGGCAGAAGGAGAGGTAAGCAGGTGTAGAGAAGGAAGCGCAGAGGGACCTAGTTTGGCCAACCAAGTAACAGAGCTGGCTAAGAGGCAAAGAGAGCAGGCTCCTTCCTCTTGTTGCCAGCCCTGCCTAGAGGATCCCTGCAGCGGAAATAATACTGCTTTGGATGGGGGGGGGGGGGGGGGGTCTGGAGCAGGGATAGTGAGGAGAATGTGAGCTTAGAGTAATTATAGGACATATCAAAGGCAATTCTAGCATGTTACCTCTCTGTTAGGAGAGATGGGAAGTAGAAGAGGCTCAAATGGAGTGTTGATGGGTCTATAGTTAATGGAGTAACACTTTGCCTTATCTTTGGATTTTTAAAAACGTAGTCAGAATGGTATAAAAGAATTCCCATGTACCATCAGTTCCCTTCAACAATTAGCACATGGCCAATGTTGTTTCCGCTATACTCCCCATCCACTTCCCCCCACCTCCCATATATATATGTGTATGTGAGTGTGTTTGTTTGTTTTGTTTTTTCAAGAGGAAGGGAGAGAGAGATAGAAACATCAATGATGAGAGAATCATTGATCGGCTGCCTCCCACACGCCCCTTACTGGGGGTTGAGCCTGCAACCCAGGCATGTGCCCTGACCAGGAATCAAACTGTGACCGAAGGGAGAGAGAGATAGAAACATCAATGATGAGAGAATCATTGATCGGCTGCCTCCCACACGCCCCTTACTGGGGGTTGAGCCTGCAACCCAGGCATGTGACCAGGAATCAAACTGTGACCTCCTGGTTAATAGGTCCATGCTCCATTCCTTCCAGGGTGGAGCATTGGGGAGGTGATAATACAGTGAAATTGCTTTTCATTGATTTTTAGAGAGAGTAAAAGGGAGGCAAGGAGGGAGGGAGGGAGGGAGGGAGGGAGGGAGGGAGGGAGGGAGAAGAGAGAGAGAGGGAGAGAAACATTGATGTGAGAGAGACACATTGATCAGTTACCTCTCGTACACACCCCCAGGGATCAAACCTACTACCTGTGTATGTGCCCAGACTGGGAATAAAACCCACGACTTTTCTGAGCCACACTGGCCAGGGCATATTTTTACTATCTCTGAGACATATCAATAGCAATAATAGAATCTGATTTAGATCCTGATTCAAACAAACTATAAAATTGCAATTGTAAGACAATTAGAAATTTGAACATCTTTGAATTTGATGGTGTGAAGGTGAAACATGGGTTCTGGAAAGCTCCACCTACGTCTGTGGTCAAAGGAGGGTTCTGGGTCAGTGAGGATTCCAGGACCACAGACAGGGTCAACAGCCTATCCGTTAAAATTCTAGGTCAGTCTTCTGCTCTCCTCCTTCCCTTTTATGGGAATGAGAGAAGACAGGCTTGGGGTTCTTATGGAAAGGCTGTACTTGTATCTCCACTGGAGTAAGTGTTGAGCCAGTCTTCTCTTCAACTCATCAAATCTTTTCTGAGCTCCTACTATGCCACCTCATTATTACCTTATCATAGTGTGCCACCTCCCATGCTACATTATGATGAGGTAATAATGAAGTGAGCAGCGTCCTCTTCTTAAGGAGAAACCTTCCAGTCCATTGGCAAGAGAGCATGGTGTCTGTAAGAACCATTTTCAAGCAAGGTCTGGTCTTCCAGCCATAGGCCAGCCTAGTTGACCACACGTGCCTTCTCTGTATGAAGGATAAGGAGATCTGTAAGACACAGTATCTATCCTTCCAGAACCTGTTTTCTGCTTGGGGAGACAGCTTAATAACCATTCACTAAAGTATTTATTGAGCACCTGCCATGTTCAAGAGTATACACGTGAAGCAATCTGAGAACACTTAAGACTATGTAAAAGAAAATGTTAACTAATTTGATGTAGACTATACATTACCTGGATGTATACAGAAGAGGGAGATCAGTAAAAGTAAGGCTGCTTGAATTGTAAATGATGGGTAAAACATAGATAAATAAAAGGAAGGAATAGTGAAACCATATAGAAAAAAGAGTACAAGCCTTGGGTTGAACAGACCAGCTCTGTCATTAACTACTGATGTGACATGAGACAAGCTGCATAACCTCTCCAAGTCCTGGTTTCTTCATTAATAGGAATAATGACATGTATGGTTCTTGTGAGGAAAATAGTTGTGAAGTTCCTAGCACAATACCTGTCACATAATAAGTGTTTAATAAATTCAGGCCATATGGGTATTGGAGGAAGACTCTTAGTCCTTGGGATATTAGCCTTCAGGACTCACCCGTGACCTTCTGCTGAGTATGAAATGTGCTTCCTGCAGTGAGCCTGCCATATTCTACAGCAGTGGTTCCCAAACTTATTTGGCCTACCGTCCCCTTTCCAGAAAAAATATTACTCAGCGCCCCCTGGAAATTAATTTTTTTAAAATTTTAATAGCAATTAAACAGAAAGATATATGTATTAATGTTTCTACCTTTTTCGTAAAATATAGTAAAGAAAGGTGTAAATTAGAAACATTGAAGTTTGAAATTATGAAACTATTTATTGAACTCAGAATAGAAAGGTAATACAAAAAAAGTTAAAACAAATGCACCTGTGGCCATCACCGCCCCCCTGGATCGCTGCAGTGCCCACCAGGGGGCGGTAGCGCCCATTTTGGGAATCACTGTTCTACAGTGTTAGTGTTAGTGGTGATTCTGGCCAGAGTTAGAGTGGCATCAGGAAGAGGGAAGGGCACAATAATAAATATATTACCATTTATTGAGTCCTTACTACATGCCAAGTAATTTTCTGAGTTCCTTATATACATTTTTTCATGTAACAGCTTTATTGAAATTTAATTCACATGCTATACAATTCAGTCACTTAAAGTGTATAATGCAGTGGTTTATAGTATATTCACAAGAGTCGTGCAGCTATCACCACAATTAGTTTTAGAACATTTTCATTACCCCATAAATAAATCCCATACCCATTATTAATCATTCCCCATTTTATCTCTCAACTTCCCTAGAACTTGACAATCACTAACTAATCTACTTTCTGTCTCCATAGATTTGCCTGCTTTGGACATTTCATATAAATGGAATCATACAACATGTGTTCTTTTGTGACTGGCTTCTTTCTTTAGCATGTGTTCAAGGTCCAGCAATGTTATAGCACATGCCCTAGCCAACCTGGCTCAGTGGATAGAGCATCGGCCTGTAGACTAGAGAGTTCCAGGTTCAATTCTGGTGAAGGGCATGTTTCTCAGTTGCAGGCTCAATCCGTGGCCCTGATCAGGCGTGTGCGGGAGGCAGCCAATCAATGTGTCTCTCTGACATGGATGTTTCTCTCTCTTTCTCTCTCCCTCCCACTCCCTTTAAAAATCAATGGAAAAATATCCTCAGGTGAGGATTAACAGCAAAGAAAAAATGTTGTGGCATGTATTAGTACTTTATTCCTTTTCCATAGTCAAATAATATTCCATTAATGGCTATGCCACATTTTATTTATCCATTCATCAATCGAGGGACATCTGGGTTGTTTCTACTTTTGGCTATTACGAATAATGCTATTATGAATGTTTGTGTACAAGTTTTTGTGTGGACATAATGTTTTCATTTGGGGGGTGTGCGTTATATCTGGGAGTAGAATTGCTGGGTCATATAGTAAGTCTGTGTTTAACCTTTTGAGGAACTGCCAGACTGTTTTCCAAAGTGGCTGCAATATTTTACATTCCCACCAGCCATGTATGAGGAATCCAGTTTCTCTGCATCCTTACCATTACCTGTTATTGCCTGTGTTTTTTACTTTAGCCACCCTAAAGGATGTGAAATGGTATATTGTGGTTTTGAATTGCATTTCCCTGTTGGCTAATGATGTTGGGCTTCTTTTTGTGGGTTATGTGTGGTTTTTTTTGGCCATTTGTATTTTCCAAAAATACCTTTGGAAAAATATCTACTCAGATCCTGTGTGCATTTCTTAATTGGGTTTATCATCGAATCTTATTAGGTCGGTGATATTATTTATTTTGCTGGTGAGGAAACAAAGTCTCACAGATGTTAAGGATTTTGATCAGAGTCACACAGTTGGTGAGTTTTGCTTCCCAGGCGGGCTGACTGTGACCTCTCTGCTCTTTCTAATAACACAGTGCTGCCCACTGAGGATTCACTGAAGGATCACCACAGTCCTCTTTTGGGAGCCTCAACCAGCAGGAGGGGAGGAATTGAAAGTCTATATTGAGAAATTAACTGGGACCAGGAATGAGAAGCTTCTGAAAGTCAAACAGAAGAATGTGGATATTATGGGTTCCAGGACAGGAGAGATACATTAATTTGAAAATTGCCATTTCCTAGGTGCCAATTACTTCCTGTTTCCCTCACTATAGTCCATCGTTTCTAATTTTCACAGCAACCCAATTAATAGATACTAATGTCCTGATTTTACCAATAAGAAATTTGAGGCCCAGAGGGATGGAGTAATTTTCCAGAGTCATCAGGATTAGAATCCATGTCTCTCTGACTCGAAATTCTGAATTCTTTCCTTTCAGAGATACTTTATAAAAGAAAGATTATTTTATACTATTTGTAGCGTTTACATGCTCTTGAGGGTAGAGCCCATTCTCTGTCCCCATGGCCCAGCCTGTACAAAGTACTTAATAAAATGTTTAGTGGATGAATGAGGAAACAGACTACAGTGTATTGTGTAGAAGGACCTAATTCCACCTGGGATTTTTGGAGGGAGATGAGCTAATAAGTGAGATATTGGAGGTCTCATCGCAAGGCTTGGTGTCCTGGGAGCTTGGGTCTAACTTTGTAAACATGGGGCTTGGGAAGAATGTTCTGATGCCCAGACGTCCTTTGCTTTCTTAGAGCAGGATCAGGCAGGTTTGGCCAGTCTTACATCTGTTTAGTGTTCTTCACAGAACATTAGAGTCTTGGGGGAACAACACAATGGGCTTTTTAAAATGTGTATTCCCAGGTGCTGCCTGCTGAATCTAAATTGTTGAAGTGGGGGCCCAAGATTCAGTGTTTTGTTACAAGTTACCCAGGTGGTTGTGTTTGTTTTTTAATATATTTTTGTTGATTTCAGAGTGGAAGGGAGAGGGGGAGAGAGATAGAAACATCAATGAGAGAGAATTTTTGATCGGCTGCCTCCTGCATTCCCCACACTGGGGACTGAGCCCACTACCTGGGCATGTGCTCTGACCAGGAATTGAACCATGACCTTCTGGTTCATAGGTCAATGCTCAACCCCTGAGCCACATCAGCTGGGTCCCACAAAAGTTTGAGAAACATTGATGTAGAAAAACTCCATTTTAAAAATAGGGGACCACAGAGGGATTGGGACACATATCAAGTTAGTGAAAGCCATTTTTAAACCCAGTTCTCTTGTCTCCTGGTTTATTGTTCTTGTTGTTCCCCATGTTGCTTAATTTGTTAACAAAAACAATTGTATGCCCATAGCTTTCCAGATAGAGTCCGAACCCCTCTCAAGATCAGGCCTCTGCCTTCCTGGGCAACCTCATCTCTGCCTACTGCTCCACCCACCTTCACTCAGCATTCCAGGCTCACCGAAGGACTTCCAGTTTCTTGGATGAATGAACAGGCAATACAGTCTTTACCCTCTGGTCTTTGCAAATGATACTTCCTGTCCTGGAATGCCTTTCTTCCCCTCGCCACCTGTCAAGCTCCCCTTCATCCTTAGAACAGTTCTCCTGGGAGATTCCTCCCCAAGCCACATGACACGTGTGCCATCTGTGCTGCCATCAGACCCTGTGCATGCATACCTCTCATAGCACTTTCTGTATTGCGGTGCCATGGGTGGTGTGCCTATGGGCAGGTAGATGAATGAAGTCTCAAGCTGCATGAAAAACTGAAGTGATGCTGTCTGAAGTACATACAAAAAATGTTGTGCTAGTTACTGTCATCAATGAGGAGCCTAGGGGAGTTTTGTTCTAAGTGGGGAGTCAGAACAGAAGGGAAAATTTTAACACAATAAAATATTACAAGGGGTGTTGTAAGATAATATATAATTAACTGGTAGATGAGTACACATAATTAACGTGACAGTTATCCAGGGCAGTGCTGGGGGGAGAGGACTTCCTGGAAGAGGAGGCCTTGAATTG
Source organism: Myotis lucifugus (assembly GCF_000147115.1). NCBI lineage: Eukaryota > Metazoa > Chordata > Mammalia > Chiroptera > Vespertilionidae > Myotis > Myotis lucifugus. The sequence continues at coordinate 808,707 of NW_005871186.1, forward strand.
GGCTTTAAATAACAGGTAGAATTTGGAGAGGAAAGCAGGCTGTCTAGGCCTTACACTCTCCAAGGATGGTCTCATGTTGACCCAACACAGGGAATCTCCCTCTTGCCCCATCCTCTGGCTGATGACAAATGCAACATGCAGAGCTGACAGTGCCCACAGAGGTTGAGGAAGCAGCCTGCAATGTGGACAGTAGGATGGCCATCTCTCAGGTTGTAGTAAGGATTTAATGTGGTTGTAGATACAAAACACCTTGTAGATACTCAAGACTCAAGAATTTAGCTTAGTCCCTTAGCTTCAAGCCAGCTTAGGTGACCCTAGGTTATGTGAGGTTTGACTTTGTGGACAATTGCAGAAACTATGCAGTATGGAGGACGGAGCCAGGTAGGTTTGAGGTCTAGTCCTAGTTCACCACCCACTAGCAGTGCGAGTTGGGCAGGCCGCCTAACTTCTTTACCTCTATCTCTTGCTCAATAGAGAATAGAACTTGACCCATCTGCCCTAGATTGTCATGAGGGTAGGGAATGATTGCATTGTAGTACTCACTAAACTGTAAAATGCTGCACAAATGTAAGGGGTTATTCTTGAGTTTGTCATATTAGTTGTAGAGGTTCCCTCTCAAAGAGACGTGCTCACATCTTTAAAGACAGGACACTGTTGGACACTCCATGACATTAGATTGCACAGCCCCTGGGAGTGGTGGGTAGAGACTGAGCTGAGGGAATGGGGCTTGTATCTAGGGTTGCCTTTCCTCTGCACAAGGCAGCAGTAAGTAATAAATGTTTTGTTATCTGGAGACCACCCATCTTGCCTCATATACCTTTTATCAAAATTTCCCCCAATAGACTTAGCAGTGCGAGGACACGAGCCATGTCTGAGTCATTTCCGTGTCCCTAGTATCTAACCCAGCCGTGGGCAAACTACGGCCCTCGGGCCGGATCGGGCCCGTTTGAAATGAATAAAACTAAAAAAAAAAAAAAGACCGTACCCTTTTATGTAATGATGTTTACTTTGAATTTATATTAGTTCACACAAACACTCCATCCATGCTTTTGTTCCGGCCCTCCGGTCCAGTTTAAGAACCCATTGTGGCCCTCGAGTCAAAAGGTTTGCCCACCCCTGGTCTAACCCAAGGGAGAAAGCAGCATTAGTAAATGTTTTGGTAATGTTTTTTAAGCCTATCATCACATTTGACTCTCATAATATTTAAATACTTAGTGTTCCTCAAATTATTGCTTATCATACCCATTGTATCATACCCAAAGTAAATGGCAGAACTAAGAGTCAGGAGTCCATGGCTCCTTTATCTTAAATCACTGTTTCTCATTGTGGGAGGTAGTGGGTTTGGTTGGTTGGTTGGTTGGTTGGTTTTGGTTTTAGTTTTTTTTGTTTTTTTTGGGGGGGGGTGCAGTTTCAGCTCAGGAATGGCCAGGGCTGCATGAAGGGCTTCAGGTACTACTTTCACTTCTGCTGACTCTTGGCACTGCTGAGGCTAGGGAATCCTGCAGAGTATCTCTCAGGTACATACTTGCCATGGCACCCAGGCATAGACTTTGCAACATCAAAAAGTCAGAGGTGAGAGCAGAAAGATAACAAAGTGAGGGTTTGTCACTCTCCCTGTGGCTTGGAGGGGAAGCAGGAGCCTAAGCCCATCTTCCCAGTGCTGGAGACAGGCTAGTAGATGTCTTTGTTGGGAAGGGTATGGTTCACTGGCTGAGGACCACCTGTAAACACGGGGCCACAAAATACCACCGTGGTGGCCAGCTGGTGAGCCAGTCTTGAATGAGTCACTTTAGCTTCCGTTGATTTGCGTACTTTTCTTCAGTGGAGGGGGTAAGTGCGTGAGGGTGTGTGCTGTACCTACTTCTCCCCACAACTTTCCACCTTTGAAAGAAAAGAATATGAAATCTAATGAGCTGGGGATTTCAGCAAGATGATGTGGGACAAATTGGGGGAGAGAGATTATTATTGATAAGAGCATGAAACGGGCCTTGCTCGACCACCAGCTGATTGTGGCCCTTCTCAACTTCAGTTCCTTACTTGTAAAATGGGGAGAGTAAACTTACACCTCACAGATTATTCTGAAATAAATAAGTGAAAATATTTTACAGGTTTTAATGTATTACTCAGTTCCAAAGAGTGTTCTGTGGAACACCAGCATTGCAGGATTTTAATAAGGGTTAGGTGGAGAGAGGCTGTCAAAACCAGGAACTGCCGAGTAACACCAAATTGAACAGATGGTTCTTAACCAAGAACTGTGCCTTTCTGAGGGGAATGGTGTGTGCAGGATTCCCCAAATGGACCTCTTTCACAGAGAGAATACACTTTGGAAGCACAAGATTAGACAGTAAGGATAACAGCTGACATTTACTGAGAGGTACTGTATGCCAGGGGCTGCTCCAAGCCCCTTTACTCATAGTGTCTCATTTAACCCTTACAGTATCCCTGGGAGAGTACTGTTATCATCTCCATTTACAGATAAAGAAACTTGGCACAGAGAGGGTAGGTAGTTACCCAATATTACAGTCAGCAAATTCAGGACTGAGATCCAAACATAGGTGGTCTGGCTCCAGAGCTCACCTATTTAACAGCCACACACTAGTGCAGCGGTTCTCAACCTGTGGGTCGCGACCCCTTTGGCGGTTGAACGACCCTTTCACAGGGGTCGCCTAAGACCATCCTGCATATCAGATATTTACATTACGATTCATAACAGTAGCAACATTACAGTTATGAAGTAGCAACGAAAATAATTTTATGGTTGGGTCACAACATGAGGAACTGTATTTAAAGGGCCAGAAGGTTGAGAACCACTGCACTAGTGCCTCCACTAAATACTTGTTGGCTGACATTATCATCCCCAAAACAAGGTAACATCAGAACTTGTTTATGAATTATGTATTTAATTTGCTAGTTCAACAAATATTTATCAAGCACGTATTTATGACCAGATACCGTACTGGGCACTGGGGACACAATTGTGGAGAAGACGGTCACACTTCTGTTTTCACGAGCTTTTTGCCTAGTGGAGAACGTAGTCAAGAAAACAGGTGATTGCAATAGAATGTAATAAATACTTAATCGGAAGATGTCTAAGGTGCTGGGTAGCTCTTAGGAGTAGTAACTGTTTCGAACTTGGAAAGAATCACTAGAAGAACTGATTTCTAATCAGAGGCCTAAAAATGAATTGGAGTTAGCCAACTGAAGGCATGGAAGAGGAGAAGATGTTCCAGGCAGTGGAATGGTAATTGCAAAAGCTCAGAGGCAAAAAAACAAACAAACAAACAAACAAAAACATTAGAAAGGGATGGTGAGAAATGAGACCTCAGAGGTGAGCAAGGGCCCTCCTATAATTTCTTTCTTTCTTTCTTTTTTTTGTGGGGGTCAGAGCTTCTTTATTGGCAGCAGGGGCCATGGGCCAGCTGGGCAGTGTCACCAGTAGAGGTAGTCAGCCTGGATGTTGGCAGCGATCTCGGCCTCCCACTTGTCCCCATTGTTCAGCAGCTTCTCCTTGTTATACAGCAGCTCCTCGTGCGTCTCCGTGGAGAACTCAAAGTTGGGGCCCTCGACAACGGCATCCACAGGGCAGGCCTCCTGGCAGAAGCCACAGTAGATGCACTTGGTCATGTCGATGTCATAGCGAGTGGTCCGGCGGCTGCTATTGGCTCGCGGCTCAGCCTTGATGGTGATGGCCTGGGCCCGGGCAGACAGCCTCGCAAAGCTTGCATGCGATGCAGCACTCCTCCCCGGACGGGTATAGGCGCAGCGCATACTCCCCACGGAAACGTGGGCTCAGCGGGCCCTTCTCAAAGGGGTAGTTTATGGTGGCTGGCTCAGGGTCATGCTCAGTCCTCGGATGAGTTCAGTCCACAGAAGGGTTTGAGCTGCCCGGTCAGTCACTGACTTCATGTCCATCGAGGGCTCTCGCAAGTTCACGTACTTGTAGGTGTCTGCCACTGCACTGCTGTGGAGGCTGCGGGCACTGGGATGCCCTGCACGAACAGCCTGGGCCAGGGCCCGAAGCACTGAGGGTGTAGTCGGGCAGTGCATCTTGAAGCGTTGCCTCTCCTTCCCCTACCAATTGGCCTGCTCGCCGAGAGGCAGAGCCTACCCCCTGGATGCTGCCATTCCCTCCTATGATTTCTTAATAGTCAGGCTATGACAGTGATGGCGAACCTTTTGAGCTCGGCGTGTCAGCATTTTGAAAAACCCTAACTTAACTCTAGTGCCGTGTCACATATAGAAATTTTTTGATATTTGCAACCATAGTAAAACAAAGATTTATATTTTTGATATTTATTTTATACATTTAAATGCCATTTAACAAAGAAAAATCAACCAAAAAAATGAGTTCGCGTGTCACCTCTGACATGCGTGTCATAGGTTCACCATCACTGGGCTATGATGTCAGCACTCTGGTGACATTTGTCTCTGAACTGAATAATCCAGCTGTGTTTCCTAAATTTGTCTGCTTTTTATGGTAAGTACCCTAGGTATGGCTCTATAATTGCACTTGTGAAACATATTATATAATTTGTTCAGTGGTATGATTCTTGCATTAGACTCTTTTTTTTTAAATTAAATCTTTATTGTTCAGATTATTACAGTTGTTCCTCTTTTTTCCCCCCATAGCTCCCCTCCACCCAGTTCCCACCCCACCCGAAGCCCTTACCCCCATCCTCATCCATAGGTGTATGATTTTTGTCCAGTCTCTTCCCGCACCCCCCACACCCCTTTCCCCCCCACTGCCTGAGAATAGTCAGTCCACTCCCTTTCTATGCCTCTGATTCTATTATATTCACCAGTTTATTCTGTTCATCAGATTATTAATTCACTTGATTTTTAGATTCACTTATTGATAGATGTGTATTTGTTGTTCATAATTTGTATCTTTACCTTTTTCTTCTTCTTCCTCTTCTTAAAGGATACCTTTCAGCATTTCATATAATACTGGTTTGGTGGTGATAAACTCCTTTAGCTTTTTCTTATCTGTGAAGCTCTTTATCTGACCTTCAATTCTGAATGATAGCTTTGCTGGATAAGTAATCTTGGTTGTAGGTTCTTACTATTCATCACTTTGAATATTTCTTGCCACTCCCTTCTGGCCTGCATAGTTTCTGTTGAGAAATCAGCTGACAATCGTATGGGTACTCCCTTGTAGGTAACTAACTATTTTTCTCTTGCTGCTTTTAAGATTCTCTCTTTGTCTTTTGCCCTTGGCATTTTAATTATGATATGTCTTGGTGTGGTCCTCTTTGGATTCCTTTTGTTTGGGGTTCTCTGCGCTTCCTGGACTTGTAAGTCTATTTCTTTCACCAGGTAGGGGAAGTTTTCTGTCATTATTTCTTCAAATAGGTTTTCAATATCTTGCTCTCTCTCTTCTGGCACCCCCATAATTCGGGTGTTGGTATGCTTGAAGTTGTCCCAGAGGCTCCTTACACTATCTTCATATTTTTGGATTCTTTTTTCTTTTTGTTTTTCTGGTTGGGTATTTTTTGCTTCTTCGTATTTCAAATCTTTGACTTGATTCTTGCGATCCTCTAGTCTGCTGTTGGAACTCTGTATAATATTCTTTATTTCAGTCAGTGTATGTTTAATTTCTAGTTGGTCCTTTTTCATATCCTCGAGGGTCTCACTAGATTTCTTGAGGGTCTCACTAAATTTATCGGTGGTTTCAAGAAAAGTCTTGAAAAACCTTATAAGCGTGGTTTTGAACTCTATATCCAGTAGTTTGCTTTCCTCCATTTCTGTCATTTGTGACCTGTTTCTTTGTCTCCACATTTTTTTATGCTTCCCTGTGTTGATAGAGTGGCTTTGTGTGCTAGGTGTCCTATAGGGCCCAGTGGCTCAGCCTCCCCAATTACCTGAGGTGGACACTCTTGGTGCACCCCTTTGTGGGCTTTGTGCACAGTCTTCTTGTAGTTAAGCCTTGATTGTTGTAGGTATCACTGGGAGGAATTGACCTCCAGGCCAATTGGCTGTGAGAATCAGCTGTGTCTACAGTGGGAGAACTTCTGTGCTGGAGACACCCTTCTGGAGCAAGACTTGCTTCAGTGGGGCTTTGGTGCTCACTGAGTCTGCCCCCTGAGTGTGTCCCTTATGGATCTGAGGAGTTGTAATCTGGATGGTCCCACTCTGACCACTGGGTACACTGGCTCTTGGATCTCTAAGGAGGTGCTAATTTAGCCTCTGCTTGAGGCTACCCAGCAGGAGCGATGGAGAGATCTGCAGATTGCTCTTCTTTGGGGTTTGGAGGTGCCCAGATGAGGCCAAGCTGTGAAGCAATGCAAGCTGCTGTGGGGCCTTGGGCCTTCTTTTGGAAGTTCTGGGTCTCTGGCTCAGCTGCAGTTTGTTAGGTAATTTTCAGATTGCAAAGGGCCAGGCCCTTTCATATGCAAAAGCCTCTGCTCACAGCTTGGGTGGGGCGGGGTCTCAGGGAATCAACGGGGCGGAGCAAACAGCTATGGCTGATCCTCAGTGCTACCCTAAGAGGCCCCGCGTCTCAGTGTCCCGGTAATCGCTGCAAGCACCTCTGAGAGAAAGCCGCCCTCGAGTTCCAACCGATGCCAGACAGGCCAGTTTCTCCCCGTATGAGTCTAGGTCCCCAGAGACTCGCCCAGAACTGGAGTTCAGAGCAGTCGGGAGCTTGTGTCTCCCTCCAGATTGAAAAAGACAACCGTGTCCTCAGTTGCCAGCCCTTTCCACGTGCACCTCCGTACCTCTGCACTTTACTTCTGCACCTCCTCTGAGACTCAGTGTGCTTTTCTCTTTCCTTCTAGTTGTAGAATTTCCACTCAGCCAGCCTTCCTGTGGTTCTGGATGATGTCCGTTTTGTCTTTTAGTTGTATTTTTGAAGTGGTTGTGCGAGGCAGCAATTTCCAGTGTTTACCTATGCCGCCATCTTGGTTTCCTCGGTTACAGTTCACTTCAGTTGAAGGATACAGACTTAAATAAACCAGTCGCGGGGAAAAGACACACAGAGCAATCTAGAAAAGTACTAAATGTGGAGCTTCTAGTTGCTCTTTTCTCAGGGAGTCAGGTACAGCTTTGCTTCCCCAGTACCGATGCTTGACAGCGTGCACAGAGCATTGCCAGCCGGAGAAGCTTGCTTGAGCTTTGGTGTCCAGTTTGCATTAGACTCTGATTCATTAGTATACCTCCAGCAGCTACCACCATGCATTGGTGCTCATTAAGTGTTGTTTGTTGAATGAATGGTGTGTTTTCTTTGTAAAATGGATTACACCCTTCTTGCTTTCTTGAACCAACTATCACTTTTCTTCAGGTTCATTATTGTGTCCAGCAGTTAATGTCCTATGGGCAATTCAGTGGTGCCCTTAGGGGTTTTTGAGGTGCAGTATTCTGTGGATTTCTTTTTAGCTTTTTATTGTTCTTTTCCCTCCCTGCCTGGCCACCACTTGATTGTAATCAGTCTGCTTGATTATGAAGCCTCCTCCCCAGCTTTATTGTTTTCTTCTCCTAATCTGCAGAGAGCTGGAAACAAAGATCACTTACTATTATTTGATAAGACTGTTTGCCACTAAGAGTTGGTAATCTCTCTGAGTTAGGTCTCTAAAGGGCTCTCTTATGGGAAAAATGCATATGCGACTTGTGTGTTAGCTGCTCAGAGGCCTTCTTCCTGTTCTCCCTACTCCAGGAAAGGTCAGATAACACTCCAGGTGTGGAGGGGAGGAAGTTATCGGTCTGGAAGCCTCTGTGTGGTGCAGAATTGCTGATTGACTATTGAGTCCATAGGCCACAAGAAAGTGTGGTCTAGTCTCAGCTGCATACTCCACCAACTTCATTTTGGCCAAACATTTGAAATACTCCCACCTAAGCTAGCTACAGATCTCAGGCCGTTACCTGTTAAGGCAAGTTCTGCAGAAAGTATGGTGCACCTTCACCTGAGCAGGAAAAGGAGGGAGAATAAGAGTCAAGGCTGGGGCCAGACATCTAGACTCTGAGCTCCTTTCTTTGGGATCTGATTTGCTCATTTGCAAAATTAGGATGCCAGCATGATATGGTGGAGAGAAAGAGTAAAGACTCAGATTAGACATGGGTTCTAATCCTCCCTCAACCACGTACAAGGGCGGGCAAAAGTAGGTTTATAATTGCAAGTACATGAAACACAGATTTTATTCTTGTACTAGTATTTATTAATTATTATGATTTATTTGTATTATAACTCTAAACCTACTTTTGCTCACCCCTGTATTAGCTGTGTGACCTCTGTGTTTCAGTTTTCTCATCTATAAAATGAGAATGATAATACCCACTATATAAGATAGTTATGAGAATTAAATAGATTGTGTGAAGCTACCTTGCCAGGCACAGAGTAGAAAAAGGTCAGTAAATGAGATCTGTTAGTATTAGGAGAAGGCATGACAGTCTTTGGCTTTTTGAACTTTAAATAGGAAGGGAGGGAAAAATGCATGGACACTATTCTAATACCACTTACTTGGAAAAGAATGGTTTAGGAATTGCCTGATGCTTTTAACTACCTAGGCAAGGTTACCTGTTGGCTGAATTACACCCCCTTACCCAGTGGGGGGTGAGAGGAACCTACCTCTTGCAGACCCTGTGCTCTGGGCTAGAGAAGGGGGTTCAGGTAGGTAGGACCCAAATTCCACTCCCAATGAACTCAGTTCAGGAGGGAACATAACAGTTACTCTGATAATTGGGGCAGAAAGAAACCCCATCACCTAAGTATTATAGTTGTTTTATGGGGTCTCAGGTCCCAAGGGAGGACCTCAGAGGTGGGGTAACCTTCCAATTTATTTTCCAGACTGGGACTGTCCAGGACAACAGGCATAAACCAGGTTCGTCCCGGATGTGTGTGGTCACCCAACCCATAGGGTCCTATAAAAGTGACAGAACTGGTTTTAGGTTATTTAATATGAAATTGGAGAGGGAGAGTCATGAATACTAGCACTAGAGTGAGCCTAGGATTTTTGGTTCTTTGATCACATGAAATACTTTTTAATCTTACCTTTAAAAACATGTTCACAGTGCATTTATTAAGGGTAAAAAAGCATATTACAAAATTGCAATGTAGTAAATTCCAATTCTATAGGATATATATGTATGTGTGTATATACATATATATATATATATGTGTGTGTGTGTGTGTGTGTGTGTGTGTGTGTGTGTGTATGTGTGTGTGTGTGCGCGTGCGAGGGTGCC
>NW_005871186.1:817983-827694 GCF_000147115.1 Myotis lucifugus
GTGTGTGTGTGTGTGTGTATATATATATATATATATATATATATAGGGATATATACCAAAATATTAAGTGCAGTTTTTCAAGTTGCAGAGATATTGATCCCTTCTTTGTATTTTTCTGTAGTTTCAAAATTTTAATGGCTTTTATAAATTATAAAAGGTCATCATAAAATAATATCAAACACTCACTAGGTTGTAAACATCTTCAGAGCAGAGGGATATGTTACTGTTCTGCAAAGAACAGCCTCTGTCTCCTGCCCCACTGGTTCCCTCTCTTACCCCAGCCTTCTTTCTTCACCTGGATGGCTCCTCTTCACCCTTCAAGATTCTGGACATCTGAGATCCTCTCTTCATTCCCAAATTGAGCTAATTTCCCCTCTGGCTTTCTATATCATCCTGTTATATTTCTAACATAGTATTTATCTCAAATAATACAATAAACATGTGTTTGTTCTCTGTCTCCTTCTTCAGATTAGGTCAGAGACCATGTCTGATTCACTCTGTGTCCCCAAATGAATCCTACCACATAATAAAAGTCAGTAAATGTTTGTGGAACTAACTGAGCTCTGCTTTACTTTCTCTTGCCTGGCACAGATTGCCATGCACATAATAGGTGTCATTGCATATTTAGCAAGTAGATAAATGGGTGAGTGAGTAAATTAAAATGCCAAGAAAAAGATGGTGAAATTGGTGGCTCAGAGCATTTGTTGCTAATAGAAGGGTTTGTGTTACTGTCCCCCCCAGTTCTGGTCACCCGAGAAGATGACTTCAACAACCGGCTGAACAACCGCGCCAGCTTCAAGGGCTGCACAGCCCTGCACTATGCTGCCCTTGCGGACGATTACCGCACCGTCAAGGAGCTGCTTAATGGAGGTAAGAGCATGGATGAATGGTGTGGGGGTTGGCAGAAAGAGAAACTTGACAACCTCTCCACTCTGGAAATGCCATGCTCGCCCATAGCCCTGTTACCCTCCCAGGGCTGGAATTGCTTTGAGGGTGGCAGTACTTAATGAGAGGGGCAGTGTGTACATGTGGTTTGACCTCTTGTGGATGGAACATCTTTGCCTACCTGTGTTTTGTACCAGACCATCCTGCCTGTCTGTACATGCTCTGCGAGTCTTGTTCGTTGCAATTTCCAAAAGTGTCCTTTCTTCTCCACTATGACCTCTAATGCAGGGCTAGTAGACAAAGGGGAGGACCTTCACATCCCTGTTAACCCAGGTCTCAAAGACATCCTCCTTGATTCCACCCCCACCCCAGTCTAAACTCATACTTGTCACAGTCTGACATTGTTCTTATGTTTTCAGTAGTCTTCTCCCTAATTTGACTCTGAGCTCCCTGAAGTCAGCAAACCCAGCACCTAGCACAGTACCCAGCACACAGCCAGCACTCAATAAGCATTTGCTGAATGATTGAATACCCTCCCTTGAGAGAGCATTGATTTAAATGGAGGGACAGTATGTGCAATCCCCAGATTCAGGCTGGTCTGCTCCTGTCCAAGTCTGGTGCAGTGTTATCTTCCACCCTGCCTGATACCTCCCAAGCAGTCACTTTTCATACTACTTTCTTTTATTCCACTGCAGTCTCTTTTCATGATAGGGAGCGATGCATGTTCCCAGGATGTGTGGTGCCCAGACCCCTAAGTATGGCACATGACTGCCTGTTTATGCTCTCAATGCCACTTTTTGTGGGGCTAGAGACCATCTTTGGGGCTAGACACCCATCCAAGGGACTGCTTGTCAGGGATCATTCTTCATAGAACTTACAAGCTGCAAGGGTCCTCAGAGGTCATCAGGGCTACCTACTCTCCTCCTGGCACAAACCTCTCCAGAAGTTGGCTGGCTGGCATTTCCTTGGATTTTGTCCAGAACTGAGAGAATTCTGTTTCTTCCCTGGGAGTCCATTTCATTTTAGGTATCCATTTAGTTCACTTCTTTGACTGCTTGAAATATCTTTAAATGAGCTGTGATTTTCTTTTCTGTAACTTCTGCTAACTGTCCTCTTCAGCCCAATCACTTTTTCAAAATTCAGTTTTCAAATACAGTTCTGTTCGTCCCAGAGACTTTACCCTGCTGGCCCAACACCCCCAAATCCAACCACACTGGCTTAATACCCAGGCCTGGCCCAAACCCCCAGCCTACAAGGGTCCTACCCCATGATGTGCCTTGGTCTGGGGCATATACATTGTGGTAACAGTGCCTGGGATGATTGAAGCTTTTGGAGCAAAAACTTAGTGCTCTCAGAAGCAGAAAACATCCCCAAGCAGGATGCTACTCACTTTGTCCTTTGGAAAGCTCTCTGGCGAGACATTTGTAGCTAAGAATTGGAGCATTCACCGTGGGGCTTCTCTCTGCCATGCTTTAAAATCAATCAATACCCCCAGCCATTGTCCAGTAGTTTACATTTCCCGCTTCCCTTCAGCCCCCAAACAGACAGGGATTCACTCTAAAAAGAGACCCTCTCTCCAGCCTTCCAGATCGAACACCTTTGAAATGAAGAGGCCAGGCCTTTTATGACGTGTCCCCCTTTCCCCCCAGGCCAAGGCTGGCCCTTTGAATCATTTCAAGGGCATGGTTCCTGCCTGTTGACTTGGAACAGATGCCTGTTGCCCCCACTTTTACAGTTTGCCCACCTGCCTTTTTACCCAGCTTCCATTTACACCCCCTGCCCTAGCCTCCCAGCCTCAAGGGCCAAAACCATTAACCCACTTATTTCTCCCTTCCTGATCTGAACAAGTGGCCGTCACTCAGGGCTACAGGCCTGCCAACTTTTGACCTCCCTCCCCCCTTGACCTCTCTTGGTTAGCCTGTGTGTGTGACCAGCCAACCGAGAGGGAGGATCCTACCCCCTTGTCCTGGGGGCTGTTGCCAGTAACATTTCTAAAGTCTTCTGACCTCAGTTGACCTTCTCCAAGGGTTTCAGGGAAAGCAGGAGAACTTCCTTCCTGACCATCCACTTTTCTTAACCTATATTTGCCACCGGCTTTGCTGCAGCAAATGAGATGGACGTGCTCTCTGGAGATCAGCCTGTGTTTACCAAGTCTGCACAGAACCCTTGTCCTTGAAATTGCTTAGTCCACAGGAATTTAGGGTCCCCGGATTTTAGAGAGTTAGAGCTGGAGGGGCAGCTTTTCTTGACCAACTCTGACTTAGCAGTACCCATGAGAGAGCTGAGAGGAGATCCAGTCAGCAGTGTGATAATGTGGGAAGTTCTCTGACCCCTTTGGAGGCCATGTAGAGTGATAGAAAGGATGTCTTCAGAGTCAGGCCAACCTGGGTTTGAATCCCAGCTCCCCCACCCTACCACGGGTATTGCCTTGGACGTATTACCTTAACTCTTTAAGCCTCAGTTTTCTTGTCTGTAAGATAACACCTGAGAAGTGTGATAGTGATAGCATGAGGGTTAGTGATAACGACTGTAAAAGCCTCTGCTCCATGCTCCATCCTATATAATAAAAAGCTAATATGCAAATCGACCAAACAGTGGAACAGTCTGTCACTATGATATGCACTGACCACCAGGAGGCAGATGCTCAATGCAGGAGCTGCCCCCTGGTGGTCAGTGCACTCCCACATGGGGAGCGCCGCTCAGCCAGAAGCCCTGAGCCAGCTCATGGTTGGTGAGGACAGCGGTGGTGGTGGGAGCCTCTCCCGCCTCTGCGGCAGCACTAAAGATGTCTGACTGCCATGGGGAGCAGGCCTAAGCCGTCAGTTGGACATCCCCCGAGGGCTCCCAGACTGAGAGAGGGCAATGCCAGGCTGAGGGGAACACCCCCCGCAAGTGCACAATTTCATGCACTGGGCCTCTAGTGATTATATAAAAAAATCAGACTGGCCCGACTGGTGTGGTTCAGTGGTTGAGCATTGACCTATGAACCAGGAGGTCACAGTTCAATTTCCAGTCAGGGCACACGCCCAGGGTTGCAGGCTCAATCCCCAGTAGGGGGTATGCAGGAGGCAGCTGATCAATGATTCTCTCTCATCATTGATGTTTCTATCTCTCTCTCCCTCTCCCTTCCTCTCTGAGATCAATAAAAATATATTTAATAAAAAAAAAGAAAGAAAAAGAAATCAGACTGTCACCCTGGCAGCTATGATACCATTTCTCCTCCTTGAAGCCTATAATCCTACCTGAAGGCTTCTTAATTCTGTTTCTGCCCACAACCTCCCCTCCCCACCCCCTACCTAAATCACCTTTATGTTCTCTCTCTTCTCATCTAGAGCCTCTGACTCCTGAGGCCTCTTCTGGTGGTCTGTCCACTCTGAGAGCACCGCCTCTGAATCTTAGTGTTGGGGCCGGGCGCTTAGCACTTCATCTTCAGAAGGCCCCTAATATAGTGAAAAGAACACAGCTTGGGAGTCAGACTCACCTGGGCTTCAGGCTCAGCACTGTAATGTGACTCCGGGTAAGCTAGTTGCCATCTCTGAGACCATGTACCTCAGGGCATCCTAAGATGGATCAAGCAAACTGTCGTGAGAGACTGAGACAGGTGGAGAAGACAGATACAGAAACAGCCAGTGACACTGGAGAGATGCTCTGGTAGGGGGCTGGACAAGGGCTCTGGGGACATAGAGGAGGAAATACCTGCGCCTGCCTGGTGAGCAGGGAGGTAGAGTCAGTTACAGAAAGCTTCCCAGAGGAGGGGATGCTTAGTTTTATCTGGAAGTGTAATGGGAGGTTGCCAGATGATTTTTATGGAAGGGTTCTGAATTCACTAGTGCCAGTTTTCTACCCCTGACCTCCATAGAAAAGTGGGTGCATAGGCCCCTTTGGTTTTCAGCTCTGAAGATGCTGCTTCTATTTGTGTTGCTGGCTTAGAGCAGGAAGGCTGTGCTTTAGCACTTGACTGCCAGGTACAAGAAAATGTTGGAGGGGATAGAGGAGGGAGAGAAGACACAGGATGGTTGGGAAGGTGGGGAGGAACTCATCCTAATAATTCCAGAGCTGTTAAGGTGCATGGGACCCCACTGCCAGTTCCATCTTCCTAAAACATATCACTAATCATGACAGCCTTTCTGACCAGGGTTCCCCCAAAGAATTGAGCTATAAAGCATCCATTGTATACAAGGAATTAACTTTTCTCCCAGGCATTGAGATGGTACTACTTATGTATCATTCTGGGGAGAATTGAGAAAATCATTATTCAAATAGTTTATCATATGTAGTTCAAAGAAGAAATCCCAGTTGAGAAAGGCTGCAGGGAAAGATCATGAACTGTGAAGTTAGGGTCTAAATACCAGCCCTGCCTCTTCACAGCTTTGTGGTCCTGGTCAAGCCAGGACCGCTTTGAGGTTCTCTTTCTTCATCTGGAAATGGAGTGATACCACCTACCTTCTAAGATTTTGTCAGGATTAGGACACGTATAGGTTCTACAGAGTAGGAATTTTATATGAAATATCTGTTATTAACTTCAAAACACCCAGTGCTCACTTGTTTAAAAAAAAAAAGAATACCTCCCATCCTAACTTTTTAACCTGGTTTTAGAGTTGTCCTAGTCTGACCCGCACCTGACTTTTTTCCCTACTGCTGCCCTAATACTCCTGCCACACTGTAATGTCAATTCAGTGTTCTCACCTCAGTGCCTTTACTCCCCTAGGTCCTTCTGCCTCTCATTTCCCTTTAAGACTGTTTCTCAGCCTGGTGGAGTTTTTTCTGCTAGTCAGTCCCCAGCTCTAATTTCAATTGACATCTGAAGTCTTCCCTGTTCCATGGGATTTGGATCTAGTCCCCCCTACTGAACTGAGGTAGATTCAGGGCCAGAACTGTCTTTTTGTCCCTACCTCCTTTGCCACAATGCCCTGCACATAGCTTAGTGCATGTCTGGATACACTGATACATCTCTGTAGCCACTGGAGATTTGGATATCACTGGAAATGTGGTATCTTTGCTTCCCAGCCCACTTGCTCTTAGTGTCAGTGTACCCTGCTTTTTAAGAGCTTCACCTCTTTGCTGCTAGATTCCTTTTCTTTATAGTCACATTGATGCTGCCTTTTCAGCCATCAATGCTCATCACCTCAGAAAAACTTAAGATTTATGAAACCTAATAGCACTTTTCCCAGGGCATCCCTTATCCTCTTTCCTGCCTACTTTTCATGGCTCTTCCTTGCACATGGCTCAATTGTCAGTGTTAACCAGCCATCATCAAATGAGTCCTTAAATTCCCCATCATCCCTGCCTCTGGGGCAAAGATCCTTTCCAGTGCTGACATCTCCTTTAACAGCCTGTTAGTTTGTTGTCCGGCTGCAAACTTAGAATTCCATTTCTTGTTCCACTTCACTGTCTATCCATCTGGCTGCACTGCCAGATGTTGAGGGAATCGGCTTGCCTCCAGCTGTCCTCTTTGGAAACTTCAATCTCTGATTCTTGCCACTAGTGCAGAAGTGGGGAATGAGCCCTGGGCTGAAAATACAAAGTTTTGACTTTGCCACCAATAAATCTTTTTTCCTTTTGGCAAATCCTTTCTCTTCATCAGTAAAATAGAGAAGTTGGAGTAGCTGATTCCAAGAACGCCTTCCAGCTCCAGCATCCTTTATAGCCCCTGGGCAAGTCTTTTCATTCATTTTTCAAATACTTACTGACCATCTTTCCTGTCATAGGCCCCACGCTAGGCACCAGGGAAATAAAGATGATCCAGACATGGTCTTTGCCCTTAAGGAACTCATAGTTCACTGAGGAAATCAGACACTTTAACAAAGAATTGCTATCTGGTGTGTTAATGGAGATGTATAGAAGGTACTGAGGGATCACAAAGAAATCCCTTTTAAATCTCTGGGGAGGGCAGGGAAGCATGATGTAGGAGATGGTATTTGCACTAGGATCAAAAGGATGATTGTGAGTTTACCAATAGGTGAGGGAGAAAGGTAAAGGGAACAGCATGCTCAAGAGGTATGGAGTATGAAGCAGCGCACTTTATTCAACACATTACAGGCAGTTCAGAAGAGCTAGGTTAGAAGGGTCAGAAAGCAAGAATGGAAAGCAAGAGCCAATAATGAAGGTCTGTAACACAAGCTCAACTAAGGATATTGGACCTAATCCTACAGTGGGAGCCATTAAGATTAAGGAAAGCTTAGAAGTTTCAAAATTGTTGATCAGTATTTGAATAGATAATAAATTATGGAATGTTCATACATGGAATAATAAATTGAGTGAATGAGAGAACAAACGAACTCTTGCTCTATACAGCATGGATGAATCTCACAAACCTGATGTTCTGGACACAAGCTAGACATGGAAGCCTAACTGCACCTAAATGTGAAGTTCAAAATAGACAAAACTAACCAGTGGTGTAAGAAGTCACAGTAGTGACTTGGAGGGGTTTCCAGAGTGCTGTAATGTTCTGTTTCTTTATCCAGGTGCTGGTTATGCAGGTATATCCATCTTGTGAAAATTCATGAGCTGTCGCCTTATGTATATTTTGTACTTTTCTGTATATATGTTATACTTGAAAGAAAATACAAAAAATGGGTTAGAAGGGGCATGATTGGAGAAAGGGAAAATACTTAATTTAAAGCTATTATAATTGTTTAAATGAGGTCTAAAACAAGAGAGTGGGAAAGGAGAGAAGAGTTATGGTCTCAGAAAGATTTAAGCATAGAATCAGTAGGGTCAGATGGTGATAGAGAAGGAATAGTCAAGAAGAGACCCAGGTTCTGGATTGGATGGCTGTGTAGATGGTATGTGCCTGTACTGAGGTAAGGAGTGTTGGGAGGAGGTATGGGTGTAATGAAGGTACAGGGAAATGACCAGTTATGTTTTGAACATTCTTTTCCTCCCTCCCTCTTTTAGATTCCATGGTCTAGCATTCTAACTACTCCCTTGCTTCTTTCTCTTTCCTTTGTACCCACCTGATGAAATGCTTACCCTAGTTAAACTCATTTTCTTTTTTACTTCATGTCTGTATCTGAAAAGCTGAATGTTGCTGGAGAAAGAAAATCACACAACCATACTAACTAAACTCACTTTGCATTTATGTCCATGAATCTCAGCACTGCCAACCATAGCACTACACTTTTTGAATAAGATCACTCTCTTATTCTGGACCAAGACAGTTTTTTAATACCTTCTCTCTCCTCAAATCTCCAGCATTCTCCTTCCCCAACTCCCAAGCTAATATCACCTCATACTTCATAGAGGAAAAGATTACAATCAGAAGGGAACGACCTCACCTTCCCACCCTCACCTCCACCAGCCTACCTGCATTTATACTCTGTATTCTGCCTTCCTCCTCCACAGGAGAAAGTTCCTAAGACCAACCCTGCATTTGGGCTTGAGCTCCTGTTTCTCTGGCTTCTCAAGGACTTTGCTCCTCCTGTTAGCCCTCATCTCTCCTCATTATCTATTCTCTCCTCTCTGCTGGCTCAGTCCCTTCAGCATAAAACAGGCTTCAATATCACCCATCTTAAACAGCAAAGTAAATTAAAAACTTCCTTTGAATCCATATGCACTTCCAGCTGCCACCTCACATTCCTTTATGGTAAAAGTCTCCAAAAAGAATGATTATTATCCACTTAATTCACTTCCCCAGCTCCTGTTCTTTCCTCAGTCTCATTGTAAACATGGCCAAAATATACTTCTGTTTTCCCCCCAAAATTGACATCTCCCAAGTCTTCTCCACATCTGTACTGGTAAATGATACTATCATCTACCTAGTTTTTCAGCCCACAAATCTTGAGCCATCGTGAATTCTCTTTTTCCCTTATACTCCCAGTCAAGTCCTTCAGTAAGTCTTGTCGGTTGTACCTCTAACGTACATGTTGATCCCATGTCCTTCTTGGCATTTCCATTGCCCTAACTCTCATGCAGTTCAGGATGATGATCCAGTTCTCCTGGATGATCACCACAGCCTCCTGGCTAGTCTCATCATCTCCACGCTTGTCTCCCTAAATCCATCCTACAAATAACAGCCAGAAGTATGTTTTTAAAACATAAATGCTATCATTCTTCTACTTAAAACCTTCTATTGGCTTCCCAATGAAACTAAAATGAAATCCATACTCCTTACAAGAGCCTACCAAGCTCTTTGTAACCTAGATCCTGCCTGTCTCTGCAACCTCACCTGTAGCCACTCTTCCCCGTGTCTTCTATTCTCCAGTAACACTGTCCTTCTCTTGTCCCTCAGACACACTGAGCTCCTTCCCATCGGAGGGCCTTTGTACTTACCTCTCCCATCGGTGGGTACATTCTCTTCCCGTTGGGACTTTGGGTTTCAACTCAGATGTCCCCTTCTCAGTGAGGCCTTTCCTGACCACCCTAATAAAAGTACCTCCCCCAGTCAAATTTATATCATGTTACCCTATTTATCTTCTTCATAGTACTGATCAGTCCCTAATATTATCATAGTTATTTGTTTACATGTTTATCATCTATCTCTCCCCTACTAGGATGTAAGCCTGTGAGCACAGAGACCTTGTCTCTTTATTTCATTGCTGTATTTTTTGTTTTGTTTTGTTTTGTTAATATATTTTTATTGATTTCAGAGAGAGGAAGGGAGGAGAGAGACAGAAACATCAATGATGAAAGAGAATCATTGATTGGCTGCTTCCTGCATGCCTCCTTCTGCGGATCAAGCCTGCAACCCCGCATGTACCCTTGACTGGAATTGAACCCAGGACCCTTCACTCTGCTGGCCGATGCTCTACCCATTGAGCAAAACCAGCTAGGGCTTTACTACTATATTCACAGCTTCTAGAACAGAATTCACAGCTGGCATGTAGC
>NW_005871186.1:827794-881675 GCF_000147115.1 Myotis lucifugus
ATGAGGTCACATGCCCAGGTTGTGGGCTCGATCCCCAGTAGGGGGCATGGAGGAGGCAGTCCATTTATGATTTTCTCTCATCAATGTTTCTATCTATCTCTCTCCCTCTCCCCTCCTCTCTGAAATCAATAAAAACATATTTTTAAATAAATATAAAAGTAAATAGCCGTTGACCAATCCAGGAACCTGTTGGACACTCATGTAGAGATGTGTAGCAGGCAGTTGGATAAATGGGTCTGAAGCCCAGGAGAGAAGGGGACTCTAAGTTAGACGTGAAAATTCAAGAGTTATCAGTCTCTTGGGGGTGGAGGAAGCTGGCAGAGTCTGTGAGTGGTCTGCAGAGTGGGTAGAGCTGAAGCAGCCCAAGCACACAGTGAGAGAACGTACATTTCAGATGTAAGCATGAGTGGAGGAACCAGTGCAAAAGATGTAAGGAAACAGAGAGGGAAAAGGAGACGCAAAAGAAAGTGGGGAGTGGATTGCTTTAAGGCGTGCTTCTCAAACAATCTGTGAAAGACCTGTATCTTTTGTTGCTGTTTGAATTTGCAGTCTATTATGAACCAACCCTTCCTATATAATAAAAGTGTAATATGCTAATGCTAAGTGTCCGACCAATTGGTCGACCACTTGGCCAGTCACTATGACGTGCACTGACCACCGGGGGGCAGACGCTCCAACCGGTAGGTTAGCTTGCTGCTGGGGTGTGGCCAGTCGGAACTGGACGAGAGGGCTGGACACAGCCTGGAGCCCTCCTGCAGTTCCTCCCCAGCCGGCCCCCATTGGCCGATCACTGGCTTGGCCAAGGGACCCTACCCGTGCACAAATTCATGCACCAGGCCTCTAGTACTTTTATAAAATCCAATAAAAATTAATTAGAAAAATTATATATTAAAAAGGCATACAAAATACAGGCCCAAATATATCATTATGTTCAACGATATAAAATTACTCTAAGTCACTATAAAAGTTTTCAGACACTTACTTACTTTTCTTATCTCATCAAGGACTGGTAGCAAAGTTCACAAACTGGCACCAGAACATGGACCATACTTTAAGCATCACTGCAATAATGGTACTTCTGGGCAGGGAGGGAAGACAAATGAGTAGAATATATCTTCTGCCCTCAAGTAGCTTAAAGTCCAGTGGGTATACAGTTTGGGCACATAGTCATGCTACATGGCAGAGAGGTCAAAGCACTGCCATTAGGATGCAGTATTGGGGACTGTGATCTTCCCCCCTCTGGTATCACTTTTTTCATCTATCTGATGAGGAGATCATGTCAGATGATTGAACACTAAAGATTTTCTCCTGTTGTTTGGATACAGAGCTAAAAACTCTTCATGCCAGTGGTTGTCTGTTGTGATGATGGGAAGTGACTGCTAATGGGTACAAGGTTGCTTTTGGGAATGATGAAAATATTCTAAAATTAGAGTATGGTGATGATGGTTTTACAACTCTGAAAAAATACTAAAAGAAATTAAATTGTGTACTTTAAATGGGTGTATTTTATGGTATGTAAATTATATCTCAGTAAAGCTGTTAAAAAGGAAAAGAAAAACATTCTTCCTGCCACTCCAAACCAGAAAAGGTTGGCTTGGAAGGATGACTGGTTGCAGGCTGTAAAGCCAGGAGGACGTGATTGGCCACGTAGCTAAGGTGGCAGATAAGAGGAATCCTTCTGTTGTATATTAGTTCCCATTTAAAGAAAACTACTTAAAACCTATCTGTAAAGCTTTCTCTTACCCATATCGGTCTTTTTATTGATTACCTGTTTTTACTTTAGCAAGTATTTATTGTACTATTTGTATAGCTTAAAGTCTGGCAGAGTATAGACATAATATTAAGGAAGAGTAGAGTCTTCCCTGAGCAAATGGCATATATGTTGAGACCTATAGATGTTAGCATATCACTTAACTTGAGAAAATCCCATGGAGAGGGATGGCCAATAGTCATTTGACCCAGCAATCCATTTGGGAACATTGTGGGGAATGGAGAGGTTCTATGATGTTTAATTGCAGTCCATGCAGTAGGTCCAAGCTAAAAGGGGCCTTAGTGACCTGAGTTTTATCATCTGCCCTTGGCCTAAGTTAGCCCTCTACCCAGTGCAGATTGAAAACTGTCCTTGCTAACCCCCAGGGAAAGGCATTTCTGTGTTCCAGATGCTATAGACATAGATGAGTCACTGCTTGGTTGAGTTAGAGATGAGTGCCTGGTCACCAGAGCCCAAGCTCTCCAGAGCCTCCTGCCATCCAGGCACCCACATTTCATCAAGGCTTTAATCGGCTCCAAGCAGTCCTCAGATGAGCCTGCCTGTATCCGGTATGACCTCATCACCGCCAAACAGTAGCAGCTGGAGGCCAAGTTTCCCCTGGGTGAGGGAGAGGTCAGCTTCATCTGGGCCAGGTCTGTTCTGTGTCCTTCGCTCTCCTCCACCTGCACTGGGCCTGGAAACAGAGCTGAAAAGGATTCAGATTTCCCAAGGCAGGACCAGCTGCACTTTGCCAGCCCACTCATGCCCCTCCAGAGCATGTGCTCTTGGGTAGAATGCACATAGAAAGGGCAACACCGTAGCTTAAAGGAGAGGAGCATCAGTCTGAAGGTCCGGGCTTGCAAATAGTAGCAAAGGCCCATCCCAGGGTTAAATGGGCTAAAACCCTTCTCAAAAGGAGTTTGTTTCTAGCATATATGTGCTCTCTTCCTCTACACAGAGACCTGGCAGTGTCCTGGTAGGAACACAGCAGAGGTACTCTCTGTAGGTTTATGCCACAGGCTCCTTCCTGAACATCATTTTAGAAATGAATTATTTGAGAAGAGAGCTTGCTACCTCAGGAATCTTTCAGACTCCCTTGAAGTAATGAACCCGCTGTGGAGGGAAGTGCTGGCCAGACGACCTGGGTCGGCTGAAAAAGCACACTGTCCAAGACTGTATTTGAACTTGGCCTCAGTCAGGCTGGACTAGAAACCCACTGAACTCGGGGGGTACAACAGGTATGGATCAAGGGTTTGGGTGGCTTCTGGAAGTAGGGACTTGTTGGATTGACTTCTCAGGTTGATCAGAGTCCATTTCACTGTTTTCCCAGGGTGGGTGTTTCTGCTAAAGTCAACTGGCAGTGCCGTTGGGTCCCTGGGACTCTGTTCTCTCTGGAAAGATGTTTTGTACTTTTTAAAAAAAATCTTTTTTTTTCTGGCTTTCTGCAAAGTTTTCTTTTCCATAATGCTATATAAGTAGGCAGTAGGCATTGTGGAAAAGAAAAAGATACAGGCCCTTCTTTCAGTGAGCTAGTTTGGTGAAGAGACCCATACACATAGCACACTGAGAACAGCGCTGGATGGTAGGTAACAGGGCTCTAAATTAAATGTAAGCAAAGGACAGAGTAAGCAAGTGTCATGAATGAGGAGAAAGATCAGTGTAGATGTTGTAGAAGGCTTCATGGAGGAAGGGGACTGAAGGCAGACCCCGAAAGGGAGAGAATTCAAACAGGTAGAGGGAAGAAGGAAAGCTTTCAGGTGAAAAGCAACAGAAATGAGCCTTGCACATTAGAGACCTGGAAGGAACTGGCCACCTACTGGAATGTGGATAGTGAGGCCTGAGTGTGGAGGCCCTTGGGGATGAGACAAAGGACTTGTGCTTAACTTTGAAGTGAATAGAGAGCTCCTGAAGTGACTGTTTAGTGACTTAGTGATTTTTACTTTATGTACAAGATAAAAAAGTTTTTCAAGCAGTACAGAGGATAATATAATGGAAAGGAAGTCTTCATTCCACATTCCTGGATCTCCTCCTCAGAGGCAACCACTGTAATTTTTTTTAGGTGTCTTTCCTATTACTACTGTAAACAGATTATCACAAACTTAGCTTAAAGCAACCCAAATTTATTATCTTACAATTCTGGAGGTAAGTCTGAAGTAGGTCTAACTGGACTAAAATCAAGGTGCCTACAGAGTTGCATTCCTTTTTGGAAACTCAGAGAGAATCTGTTTTCTTGCCTTTTCCAGCTTCTAGCGGCTGCCCACATTCCTCGTCTCATAGTCCTCTTCCATTTACAAGCCACCAATAGTCGTGAAGTCTTTCTCACATTTCATCACTCTGACACTGATTCTTTTGCCTTCCTCTTTCACTTAGAAGGACTCTTGTGATTACATTGTCCCTCCTGGATAATCCAAGGTAATCTTCCCATCTCAGAGTCAGCTAATAAGCAACCTTAATTCTGTCTGTAACTTTTAATTCCCCTTTGCCGAGTAGTTTAAACATATTCATAGGTTCCAGGACTTAGAATGTGGACATATTTGGAGGAGCCATTATTCTGCTTACTACGCTCTCAGAGATATTTTATAAACGTTTTCCTTTCTGTTTTGAATAGTTAATACTTGTACCTAGTACAAAATTCAAAAGGGTTTTCAGGCCCTAGCCAGTTTGGCTCAGTGGATAGAGAGACACCTGCAGACTGAAGGGTCCTGGGCTCGATTCTGGTCAAGGGCAGATGCCCAGGTGTGGGCTTGATCCCCATTGGGGGGCGTGCAGGAGGCAGCAAACCAGTGATTCTCTCTCATCATTAATGTTTCTATCTCTCTCCCTCTCCCTTCCTCTCTGAAATCAGTAAAAATATATTTTAAATAAAGAGGGGTTTTGGGTGAAAGGTCTTATTCCCACCCTCCATCTCTAACCTAAATATTATCTAGTTTCTCCAATGTACCAGTATTATTACTTTTTCCCTTGAAATTAATGAATAGTCTGTGGGGAGACACTCTTAAAACCATGCAAATATCCTGCTCCTCATTAAAATGTCCCCCTGAACCCAGCATCCATTAATGGTTCCTTCCTGAACCAATCTTTATATAATTGTTGGAAGATGAATATTTTATAACTTTCCAAACCCTAGCACTCACTTCACAATGATCAGTTAACACCTGGCATCTATAGTAAGCAAGAACCCGTCTTCCCTATTTATCTATTTAATGTCAAAAAGTGCTCGTGAATACTCTTGCTTTAATGTTCTATAATTCATTACTGTGCCTTGTTATGGTGGTGCTAAAATTATCTCATATTTGGCCAGTGAAGCATACCCTTCCCTACCATTTTTTTTAGCATTTCCATATTTTTCAGCATAACAAAATGTTTCAATCTTATCTCATATCCACCTTGCTGCTCCTCTGGAATCAGTCATTTCTCTGAGGATCCCTAAAACATTTAAGTGGGCAGTTGTATTACCCTGAAACCTAAGTACCAAGTATAGTCATTACCCCTTCTGTTGGTAGAGCCAAGAAATATATACAGGCATATATACATATGTATCCACATCCATCACAAGGTACATATACACACATATGCATATGCACATACATATTTTAGCATGAATACCTCCCATTCCAGTCCATCCCTACAGGGTTCTTGCTTGTCTTCACACATTCCGTATTATGTCCCTTCTTCCATAGTGAGAATGCTGACTGCATACAGCAACTGATTCCTTTACCCATTTGCTTAATTTCATAATACATCTAAAAAAACTTCACACTTGCTTCACCCATAGAAAACAAACCTTCTAAAGAGTTCAGGTCGTCCTGGCTGGTTTTACTCAGTGGATAGAGTGTTGGCCTGCAGACTGAAAGGTCCCAGGTTCGATTCTGGTCAAGAGCACATGCCCAAGGTGAGGTCTCAATCCCCAGTAGGGGGCGTACAGGAGGCAGCCAATCAGTGATTCTCTCTCATCATTGATGTTTCTGTCTCTCCCTCTCACATCCTCTCTAAAATCAATAAAGATATATTTTAAAAATAAAAACAGTTCAGGTCAGAATTTGTTTGCAGTCCTCATCTTTACTTTATCGAAGGTTATATATACTCAAATACTAGGTTCATAAGTTACTTAGGTGGTTTTTCCCCTCCTTTGGTGTGTTTATGTTATTCATTTGAAATACATTTGGGTTAAATTTTTTAATTTGCTTTCAGTTTTAGAATTTCTCTCCCCTGCCTATCCTTGTTTTAATTTTGTTGTTTGAATATGTAGAACATTAATTTTTACTAAAAACTACAAAAGATATACTCAGAGAAGTAAGACTTCCTCTTATCTTCCTTTCAACTTTTTTCTGCTCCCCTTAGTGAGCCCTAACCCCTTGTGACAACCAGTTTTATTGTTTTCTGGTTTATCCTCCTATGTTTCTTTGTATAAGCAAATGTATGTTTTCTTGTTTTCCCTTTCTTCCTACACAAAAGGTAACCTATATATGCCATTTTGCAGTTTACCTTTTTTTTACTTAACCATGTTTTTTGGAAATCACTCAATATCAGTTCACAGCTCTTTCTTATTCTTGTTCACAGATGCATAGTACTCCATTTTGTGTATGTTTGGACATTGAGGTTTCCAATATTTTGCAAGTTACGAATTGTGATGCAATTAATAACCTCTTATATGTATATTTTGGGATTGTTGGACATGTGTCTTCACTGTAAAGGTCAGAGGGTAAATGCATATGTCCTTTGGTTAGATACTGTGAATTTCTCCTCCATAGAAATTGTTCCATTTTGCATCCCCACTAGCAATGGATGAAAGTGCCTGTTTTCTCACAGCCTCTTCAATAGAGTGTATTGTCAAGCTTTTGGATTTTTGCAATCTTATAGGTGAGATGTAGTATCTTAATGTAGTTTTAGTTTGATTCTATTATTATGAGTGAAATTGAACATCATTTCATATATTTAAGAGCCATTTTATATCTCCTTTTGTGGTCATGTTTTTTGCCCATTTTTCTAGGACTTTTGGTCTTTGTTTTTCTCTTGATTTTTTAAAAGTTTTTCACATGTTAAGGATATTAGCCCTCCATCTGTGATATACATTGCAGCTATTTTTCTCCCACTTTGGATTGATATAGTTTTAACACTTCCCATATAATCCTAATACACAGTTAGGATTGAGAACCACTAGAGTAGTTTAAACTGTACAAATTGGAACTACTTTTTAAAGGAGAACACACAGAGAGGGACAGGCCTGAGGACTCAGTCGTGGGTATTACCCATAAATTGGGACAGAAGAATGAATAGGAACCTGCAAAGGAGACAAAGTCATAGGTAGTATATATAATGGAAACCACGGTAGAAAAGAATTAATAGAAGGCAGGATTGGTCAGCAGCACTGATTACTGCAGCCATGAGGAAAAGGAAGAAGAGGTTGCTGGGTGTGGTAATGAGGTCCATACCCTTCTCACAAACACCACTTCCTCCCTGCTCATTCAGGCTGAAAGAAGATTCTCCTGATCTCCGAGTGATTTTGTCCAGTAGTATTGCCAGGGACAATAGAAGGCCTCTCCTGGCAAACAAATTGCCAGAACACAGCCTGGCCGCATCACAACTGGGGCATAATTATTCGGCCAGCAAATACTTAGTAAACTCCTATGAGTGACAGATACTGTTCTGGGCACAGGATATCACAACAAAGACCTCATTCTTAATTTGTGCTTTTTTTCTCTCACCAATGTCTAAAAAATTGGAGGTTTCTTTTACCCAAGTCTGTTTATCTGGTTTGTGATGCAACCACAACTCTGAGACAAACATGGTAAAGTCCTTAGAATTATTTAGGGAAAAACACTCTTGAAAAAAAATGGAATCAGCACCAGCAAGAAGCTCTGGGTGAAAAATGGTCCTCTTGAAAAAAAAGAAAAAAAAAAAAAAAGAAAAATGGTCCTCTTGGTATAGACTACAAGTCTATTCCCTGTCCTCTTCTTTCTCCTAATCTCCCACTACTCTTCAACTTTTATTTTTGGTGACTAGTGGCTGTGGTTGGGCATAAAGGAAAAAGCATTGATTGAAGGAGTCCTTCTTGGCAGTGGCCTCTGGTGTTTTTTTTTAAAAAAGCAACAGCCTTATGAAGGAGGGGAACAGTTCCTTCAACCTTGATGGGGTTTGAAAAGAAGACATCAGCAGATGAACAGTTCCTGTGCCCAGAACTGTCACCTGTGGCATTTGATATCATAAAGATACTCCTGATTCTCTCTATACTAGGAAGTGCAGTTAGCAAATATATTTTGTTGGTTTCTGTTTCTATAAGCGTTCTCAAAGCCAACTGTAAATAAGACCTGCTGTCCTCCTTAAGGTCCAAGTGAAAGTCTGTATATGTTAGTATTCCAATGAGCCTGGCTCAACCACTGCTTTAATGTTCTTCTTATCCAAGCAGAAGGCTTTATGTAACTTTGGGAATAGACATGTAAGTAGAAGCATAAGCCATCTCTTGATAACTCTTCTTCCCTGCTATGGACATTAGGCTAGGATTGGTAAACAGAAGCTAAAACATCTGGTCAGCTCAGTCCTTTGGGGTGGCTGGTGTTTTATAGACAACCCATCAAGATTGATTGGGCTTGTAACTGAATTAGCCAGATGTGTGGGCATTGTGTGCCCTTTTCTCAGCCTCCCTTCAATGTTGTTAGATGGAAGCAGACATGAGATTAGCATGTTTGAAGATGCTGTGTTTTTAGTGCATGAACAAAAGCTGTCGCCTTCTGCAGAGACTGTGGCTCTGCCCCAGACGTCAGCAGTATAATTATGACTGCTAAATTCAGCCCAGACCCCAGGCTCTGCTGCCTTGGTCTCAGCTGTCATTTGCGGGGGGGGGGGTTACTGAAGCCCAGGGACCCAGGCACTTATTATAGTCCACTTTGAACTCTGCTTTATTCAGAGCCTTTCCCTTGCTACTAACAATTGTTCCGGTTGCTTTCTGGTCACAGAGCCTGCTACCACCTCTGGGGATAGTCTGTGCTGGATTGTGGGGAGAGGGAGAAATGGGGCTGGCCTTCTGAAAGCCCATGACTTCCAGGAAACTTGCCCAAAATGAAACTGAGCTGATAATCCTCATACTCGCAGTGCCTGTGTCACTTACTATTTAGAGCATTATCCCTCATCTAGGAGGCCCTACCTTAGGTTTGCACTGAACAGAAATCCTTGGCAGGAATTTTTGCTTTTGCCCTTTTCCCCACCTAATTCTGTATGTGAAGTATCTTTGAATGTTTATTCCCCATCTCTTTTCTATCCAGACTGGCCTGCATATTTGTCTTAGAGCAAACTGGTCGTTTTCATGTCTCCAGTACTCTGCTGGTGCTTAATATTGTGTAGACATCTCATACTCAGTGTATCCAAACCCAGCCCTCCTCAGTCTTTCTTCCAATGGCACCATCATCTATAGCAGTGATGGCGAACCTTTTGAGCTCGGCGTGTCAGCATTTTGAAAAACCCTAACTTAACTCTGGTGCCGTGTCACATATAGAAATTTTTTGATATTTGCAACCATAGTAAAACAAAGACTTATATTTTTGATATTTATTTTATATATTTAAATGCCATTTAACAAAGAAAAATCAACCAAAAAAATGAGTTCGCGTGTCACCTCTGACACGCATGTCATAGGTTCTCCATCACTGATCTATAGTCACCCAAACAAAAATCCTATATAATAAAAGGCTAATATGCAAATCGACCGAATGACCAGTTGCCCTGACGAGCACTGACCACCAGGGGGCAGACACTCAATGCAGGAGCTGCCCCCTCGTGGTCAGTGCGCTCCCACAGGAGGAGTGCTGCTCAGCCAGAAGCCGGGCTCACGGCTAGCAAGGCTAGCAAGCGCAGCGGGGTGGCAGGGAGCCTCTCCTGCCTCCACAGCAGCACTAAGGATGTCCGACTGACAGTTTAGGCCCGCTCCCTGTGGTGCATGAATTTCATTTACTGGGCCTGTAGAGTATCATAAGTCAGTCAGTTGACTTTGCCTTCTCTTTCCATTAAATCCATCTTTCTTAGACTTTTCTCCCCAGTCCAACCTCTTTCCTCTGTCCCCACTACAGAGGGCACCAAATTCAGACTTTATCATCTCATCTGGACTAGTGTTAACAGCCTTCTAGTTGATCTCCCTATCTCCAGGCTCTCCTTCAAACCAGCCTCTAGCCTGCAAAACCCTGTCTCCCTTGTTTGAAAACCCTCAGCAGTTCCCAGTACCTGTGAGATGAGCCCAATTGTCTAACGCAGCATGCAAGTCTCTGCAGCCCGCCATAAATCTTTCACCATCCTTTCTCCAAGTGGACCTGGGGAGACAAGAACTGTCTGCTAGATGGGGTGGCTGGCTCTCTGCTCAGTACCTCATTTTTACACATATACTATTGGTGAGACACTGTAGGAAGGAATGCTTAATAATGGCAAATATAGTAAAAATAACAATAGCTATCATAAAGGAGTTCTTACTATATGTATCAAGCTCTGCACTAAAGCTTTTGTGTCTTTTAATACTTAAAATGACTCTGAGTTTGATACTCTTTTTACCTATAAACAAATGCACACTAGGCTATTAAGTAACTTGCCCAAGTTCCACAACTGGTAAGTAGTGGAGCTATCGTATATCTGTGACTTTGAGCAGAATTTAAGAGCAGAATTCCAGTCGGTATCCCCAGAGCCTACACAGGATCTGGCATAAAACAGGTGCTCCAGAATGTTGGTTGGTTGATTGAATGAATGAATGAATCCGTGTTCTTCCATTGAACTTGACTTCAGGCTTAAGGGGAACTGGCTGAGCATCTGTAGCTTATGCCAAGAAAAATGGATTTTGTCTCATCTCCTAATGCCCAGCTGTACACAGACATGTTCCCTCCCACTCAGTAACAAACTGCCTGGAACTCTTTCCTGGCTCATATTTACAAGAGAATGTGATAAATTCCGTATTGATCTCTCCTGTTCCACTGTAAATTTTGCAAAAGATGATTAAATAGAGCAATAGAGTCTGCAGGCATTGTGGCTCAATATGTTGTGGAGTGGCGTATCGACCTCCTCCATCCAAAGGCAGCCAGCGCCTATCCCTGCTGCCCCAGACCAGTAATTAAAATCCTGTGAGACTGGGATTTAAAATCCAATCATATCCCTGAATCAAGCCTTCTAGCCTCCCCATGTGACGAGTGCAATAAGGTAATGGCAGGAGCATGTTTATGTCTGTGCTGAAGCAGTCCCCATAGGGTGGGTAAGAAATGGAGAGTTGGGTAGCCCTGCTGGCTAAATCACTTCACCCTGACACCACAGCCACTTGTTTATGTACCTACAGATTGTCTTACAAGTCCCAGCCAAAGACCAAATTCAGACAGAGCAAAATATCATGCACAAAAAAATCACAAACTGTGTTTCAGTGTACACTTCTATCCCCACAGCCAATAGTTGGTTTAAACACGTAATTTGGCTTTGATTAAACTCTTTATGGCCTTTAGTAGCCAAATATATGTTTGAATTTCCACAGGAATGCTTTAACCTAAACTGAAGCCAACCTTCTCTGTGCTGAGGCCTGTAATCAAGGTACAGGCCTTGAAATAAACTTTTCCATCTCCTCCCAGCAGGATCAGGAGCTACTTGAGAGCAGGAACAGTGTCGTCTTTTTTTTTTTTTTAATCCCTAGCTCCTAGCACAGTACCAGATGCATAGCGGGATCTCAAAAGGTATCTTTGAATGAATGAACAAACACAAATTAACAATCTTGGAAAACCTCTGATGTATAAGTAGCAGACTTACCAAGTGATCGTCCACTCAGTGCTGGGGAATTCATTTGTTCCTGAGGTTGCTGAGCTGCTATCTTTGGGTGTTCTCATGGTTAGAAATTTCTTACATTCCACCAAAATCTGCCTCCCAGGGTCTTAATTTTATCATTGAGCTTAATGTAGAATGAATCTAATCCCTATTCCACATTCCATTGGCTCTTCGAGTACCTGAAAATGCAGTCGTGTTCTCCTGAGCTATCTTTTCTCCAGCCTGAAGCTCCAGTTCCTTAAGCCATTGTTCTCACATGGCTCTAAACTCTTTTCTATCTTGATCACTCTTCCCAAAACAATCTTCACTTTGTCTCTCTTCCAAAGCCCATTTATCTCCATTAATTTTCATCTCATTGGTTTCAGCTTTTAATGTCAATCTTCCACCAGGTTTACTTGGTACCCTTCCCACCTTAATCTGATATCTGCAGATCTGATGGAACAGAACATCACTGTGAAAATCTGTGTCAGGGATAAACAAGCTAAACAGGACCAAGCGTATTTGTTGCCACTGGAAACTTCCTTCCAGATCACCTCTGGTCTGTCAGTCACTACACCCCACTGACACTGCCGCTACTCCCCCTGCTGTTCCCTCCACCTGCTCCTACCCTGGCCCCACGTCTGGTTAGTCCACTAGTCACTCACTCACCCTTCACACTGTCCTAGCATCCAGCTCACTTTTCTCCATCGTGTTTTCAGGGTTGTCCTGAGACATTCCATGAAATGTCTCATGAAGCCCACATTTGCCCTAACTGCACCTGATTGAGCCAATGGGTAATCCTGATAAACAAAGGAAATGAGTTTAGTCTGGCATGACTTGGTTTCCGTGAAACCATCCTGATGCCTAGTCATCATCACCATTTCCTTTTCTAGGCATTCACAAAGCATCTTTAGTAACACTCTGATTCTGGAGACAAGACACATATGTATGAAAAGTGTGTGGTCATATAAGTGCTTTAGTGGTTCAAAGGAGGAATTGACCCATATAGACAGGTGTGGTCTAGAAGAACTTAAAGGTATGGGAATTGGAGCTGGGCTTTGCAGAATGTAGGGTCTGAGTGGTGGGCAAAGGGGAGTTTGGCACCACTGAAGAGAACAGTAATAGTCCAGTGTAGCCCAGTTCTCAGGTTAGCACTGGAACTGAAAGCTCGGAAGGGTGGTCCAGGACAGTGCAGGTGGATGGGAAGAGCCCTGGATTGGAAGGCATGGGTTCTAGTTCATGCTCTTCCACAGTCTCTATGACTTTGGTCTTTAACCTTCCCTGCCCCAGGCTTCCCCAGTCTTTTTGTCTTAGTGCTTGCTTCTGCTCTTCT
This sequence comes from Myotis lucifugus, assembly GCF_000147115.1. Lineage (NCBI taxonomy): Eukaryota > Metazoa > Chordata > Mammalia > Chiroptera > Vespertilionidae > Myotis > Myotis lucifugus. The sequence continues at coordinate 840,631 of NW_005871186.1, forward strand.
CCAGGTAATGCTATGATTTCCCATCTCCTCAACTACACAATCTGTGGCTCTCTTATGGTAGTGGTGGGTCATCATCCTTATCTTCTTGTCCCCCTACATCACACTGTATTATCATTGTTTGTCCCTGTTTCCCACCAGTTTGGGCTCTGCTCAAGGGCAAGAACCAGCCTGATTCCACAGTGTGTCCAGCTCCTGGCCCAGCCTCAGTGTTCAGTGGGTTTTTATGGAATGACTGGATCCAGCCAGGAGGCAGTAGCTCTCTGTTTCATGAACTTTAGAAATCCGCCTACCTGGAGGCAATTGATCCTACCCTACTATGTCCATTGGAGAGTTAGGACTTTGGGTGACTTTCTGAGAGTTCAATATATGTGGGTCACAATTCATCTGGCCCCAGATAGGGAAGCTCTGATGGGAGGAAAAGGAGTTCCATTTTGTACCCTTTCTACTGTCTATCCCAAAATTACCTCTAGAAACCCCCCTATCTTGGCTTTGGAGCATCTGAGCACCCTGGAAGATAAAGATTATTTTCCCCTCTTTTTGAGTCATTAAGCCTTTGGAAGATAGCATTATGTAGTGGAAAGCCAGACCTGGCTTCTTTTTAAAAAGCAAACAACTTTTTATTATGTAAAATTTCAAGCATCTACAAAAAGAATAGTATAATAAATTCCTGCTTTAAATCTCAGCTTTGCTACTTATTTACTGTGTGGCTGTGGGCAAATTATTTTAGGTCTTTGAGCCTCTATTTTCTCAGAGTCTTTGTATGATGAATAATTCAGACACTGTGTATAAAAGCCTTATACCCATGCCCTAACCAGTTTGGCTCAGTGGATAGAGCGTCAGCCTGCAGACTGAAGGGTCCCAGGTTCGATTCCAGTCAAGGGCATGTACCTTGGTTTCGGGCACATCCCCAGTAGGGGGTGTGCAGGAGGCAGCTGATCAATGTTTCTAACTCTCTATCCTTCTCCCTTCCTCTCTGTAAAAAATCAATAAAGTATTTTTTTAAAAAAAAAAAGCCTTATACCCAGCAAATGTTAGCCCATTTTCTTTCACCTTGCTTTTCTCCCAGACTCAGTTAAATCATCTGTAAAGTGGAAAAAATAATACCTCTCCTACTTTGTTCACCAAATTAAGAATTAAATGCATGGAAGTAGTTGGCACAGGGTATGGCACATAAACTTCCCAGTAAAGGTTATTGGTTACCATGAGGCATGACTTGGTACAGGTGCACATGTACCTGTGTGTACATATATTAAGAATGCTCAGTGGTGTGGTCTATGATAAAAGTTCAGGATAAGCCATCAGGACACTGGGCTTCCCAGTTCCCAGTATTCCCAGTTCTGCTGTGCTTCTTGCAGCATTATGGTCAGGGCTCTTCTCTCTCACCTTCAGACTCTGTGGGAATACAGAGGGAAATTGGTCCATCTCTGACCTGAGGAGCTAACATATAGACTAACTGTGAACTGGGATGAATTCCCAGGAAAGGGAAGTAACAGGAAGGACAACAGGAGCCCAGGGACAGATGTAGAACACTGAGCTGAAGGCATGGGGGAGGCTTCTCAGAGAGGGGCCCTTGAAGAATACGTAATCAGGAGACAGGGGATGGGGTTCCAGGCATGAGGGGTAGCCCAAACAACAGTGTGGGGACAGGGCAGGTGCATGGCTTCTCTGATGTGGTGGGTTATTGACTCTGACTGCTTCCTTGATGAGAGCTCACAACCAAAAAGAATAGCTCGCTCTGCACCTCTAATCATAGGAAAGATTTCCCTTATATTCAATAAAAACATCTAATTGGAGATAGTAAGCAGATTGTTGAAATAGTGAAAATCAGGATGAAGATGGTAAAGGAGCTAGCAGTCAAAATAGAAAGGGAGAGTGGATGATCACTTTTGAGCTTTTTATCTTATTCAGTCCAAAGAAAACCCCTAGAGGTGGGCAGGGCAGCAATCATTACCACCAGAGAAGAGAAGCAAGTACCCTAGATCACACAGCCAGGGAGTAGTGACCCTACCCCCTCCGGCTCCCTGCCCAGTCCTCTTTTATAGGGCTGGGAGCCAGCTGCATGTAGGGGCAGTTGAGTCATGGAAACTGCATTAGAACTGTGGGGTGGGAAGGAGCTGACAAAGCTGTGGGGGGTGAGCATGTCAATATTATTGATAATAATAGCCTAAGATATAAGGCAGTTTCTGTTGTGTGTGTTTTTAAAGCCCTCTTATACAGATTATCATCTTTGATATTCACAGAGGTAGACAGAGGGCCTGGACAGGGTAGTGTCAAGGGAGGAGGGAGTAACAGGCCTCCTCTCCCACCCTGCCCCCAGCTTAGCACTGAGAAGATGTGAAACCTTCCTCTTCCCCCTTGCCCCCCCCCCCCCCCGCCAAATTTACCAATTTCACCACTCTTGCCAGGAAGGGCAAGTGGGCCTCTTTCTCCAACCATTTCCCACCCACAGAGCATCAAGAATGTTAGAGTCTAACCCAGGGGTGGGCAAACTTTTTGACTCCAGGGCTACAATGGGTTCTTAAACTGGACCGGAGGGCCGGAACAAAAGCATGGATGGAGTGTTTGTGTGAACTAATATAAATTCAAAGTAAACATCATTACATAAAAGGGTACGGTCTTTTTTTTTTTTTTTTTTTTTTTTTTTTAGTTTTATTCATTTCAAACGGGCTGGATCCGGCCCGCGGGCCGTAGTTTGCCCACGGCTGGACTCTAACCTGACCTAATCTGCCACCCAGGCAGAGAGGTATCTAGGACCAGTAAAGAGACTGGGGATTTTGGCATGGTCACACACTTGCAGTCAGAAGGCTCTTCTGGGGCAGAAAGAACAGCCATGTTGTGTGTGGCCTCAGAAGATAACACCTATAAAAAGTCCATTGGTTTGGTAAATGTTACTGAATCCTGTTATGTGCTGGGTAGCAAGGATAAGCAGTGGATCAGACATGGTCCCTAGCTTCTGAGAGCTCCAAGTCTTGGTTGCAGACAGACAATTTTAACACAGCATGATTAGTGCAGTAAGATAAAAGCAGAAGGGCCCATGGAAGCACAAAGGATGGTACCAAACCTGGGGTAGTAGGAAGACAAGGAAACTTTCCTGGAGGAGAAACCTGACTGGGTCTTAAAAAATGAACAGGTATTTACAGGAAGACCAAGGTGGCAGTGGGGCTGGAGAGAGAGGTTAGGGCTCATATGAAAAGGATATACCCTTAGTTTAGTGGAGAAACTCCTTGAAGGGCCATGAGCTTGGAACTTGGTTCTGGGCACATTCAGGGAAGCCAGGTGACCACCTGTTCTGGATGTAATAGAGGGGAGTCACTTCTTAGGGAGCTGGGAGAGCTCACTATTAATGTCTTTTTCCTCTTGGGAAGTCTGTGATTGTGTCAAATCAAAGGCAGGCGCTGTGCCAGAGAAGAGCACTGGGCTTGCTGGGCCCCAGCGGGCCAGGCCTTCTCTCTCACTCACATGATTTCCACTGCCTTACCCTGCCCTGGGTGATGAGACCCAAACCAGTCACCCTACCAGCCAGGACCCATGAGCACCCACACCACACCCTACCTTTCTGGCTCAAGCCCTATTGACAGATCCCCCAGAATCTGAAGGAATTCAAGACAAATGGTTAAGAGGATGGAGTTAATAAAATTTGAAAAATTGAGGCCTGTCACTCCACTAAACTTTTTTCAATACCACTGACAGAAACATATTTCCCCAATGAGTGACCTTCCACAGCTGTAGCGGGCAGCGCAGCCGCAGCAGTGCTGCCAAGAAGCCAGTCTGCTATTTATCAAATATTATAAGCTGGGACACACTAATCTAGAGCAGGGAGGGGAGGGGAGGGGTCCTGCACTAGACTGCCTGGGGTGCTCCAGGTGTTGGCCCCAACCCCAGACAGCCAGTGGGAGGTGACGGATGGCCTGCGATTAGCACTCCCCACCTCCATCCAGCCCTCTCACTTGCTCCCAGAGGCCTGACCCTCTAGACCAGCTGCTCAGCCTGGAGAGGCCCTGGGTGGGAGGCAAGGGGAGGTCAGGCCAGGGCACGGGCCATCCTGATGCCCCCGGAGAGGGCAGGCGGGTGAGGCCCAACGTGGTTATTTATTGGAGTGTAATGGTTTGTGGCCGTTGGTCGTGAAGGTGAAATCGATCAGTTGTAGAAGTCAGGTTCTATCAATTATTACAGCAATTAGTCAAGTCAGAGCATCAGAGCAAGGGTGTGGGGGCTGGGGGCTAATATTAGATGGACATTATCCATGGTGCCCCTGCCTCAGCCTTCCTAAAGTGGGAGCAGACGCGCTACCCTGAGGCTCCAGAACCTTGGGGAAACTCTACTGGCTTCTCCCCTCGGAAGTGTCTGGGGTGGAGCCTGGGTGAGAGCTTCCTGGTCTAGGGACAGGCCCAGCACCGCTTTAAAGGCATCGCTGTGCCGGCGGCCCAGGTGCAGGGATGTCCTACCTGTCCCCATCTCATTCTTCAGGAGAAGTGACACCGCTCCTACTAGAAATTACTCAGTGGCCAATGTTTATGGCTCACATTTTTCATTCTGTAAGCAAATATAGATCACTGACAGCACTTGTTTGAAGCGGTTAATCTCACCCTCAGTTCTCCCACTGCCTTCCTCTCTCCCCTTGTCTTTCTTTCCCTCGCCCCTTCTCTTTCCTGTTTTTTTCTTCTCTTCCATTTCTCTTCTCTTTGCCCCTCTTGTCTTTTTCTTCTCGGTCTCTCCCTCATCACCCTTCCACTCCAGCCCATATCTAGTGACAGAGCTCCCCTTGAGGCTGCCGAAAACACTTTCCTCACTAGGAAGGCTGTACTTTATCCTGTAAGCAGTGAAAAGCCACTGAAGGATTTTTCAGCAGGGATGTGCCCAGATGGCAGTGTGGAGAATTGGAGTTAAAAAAAAATTCTGGGGTGGGTTTGACTCCTGGTCTAAGGAAATAACCAACTTTGTGACCTTATTTCAGTTCTCTGTACCCAGTTTCTATGTCTTTAGCATTTTAATTTCTAACCCTCAGGATGGTTGTTAGGATTAAATGATATAATATATATAAAGTGCAGAGCATAGTGCCTGGCATACAGTAAGTGCTTAGTAAATACCAGCGGCTATTATCACCACTTCTAGATATATATCCAAAAGATCCATGTAAAGACTTTGTACACAGATGTTCATAGCAGCATTCATAATGGCTAAAAGGGGGAAACAACCCAGATGTTCATTAGCTAGTGAATGGATAAGCAAAATGTGGTACATACACACAGTGGAATATTATTCAGGTATAAAAAGGAATGGAGTACATACTACATTCATGTGGTAGCATGAGTAATACATGCTACAACATGGATGGACCTTGAAAACATTATGCTAAGTGAAAGAAACCAGATACAAAGGCCACACATTGTATGATTCTATTTATATGAAAGATCAAGTATGGGCAAACCTATAGAGACAGTAGACCGTGGTTGTTGGGGTTGAGGGAGATGGGGAGAAGGGGGTAGCCTTTGATAATGATTACGAGGTTTATTTTTGAGATAATGAAAATGATCTGGAATTAGATAGTGGTAATGGTTTTACAACTTCGTAAATATATTTCAAATCACTGAATTGTATACTTTAAAAAGGTATGTGAATTATATCTCAGTTTAAAATTATGAATATTCTGTAACAAATTCCTATTAGAAAATAGGATTGTGTATAAAAGTATTAATTGTGTTATTGATAATAAGTTTCCTTGGCCTGGATCCTACTTCCTGCATTCTGCCCCTTTCCCCTACACCTCTTCCTCTGCAGCCCAGGCAGTCACATGTAAATGCTTAATAAATGTTTGCTGTTGCTAATAAGTACATAGGTTTTTAAGAAGCAGAGAGCTTCCATAGGAATGGTTTTATATTATGATATAAATGTTTCCACAGTCTGGGATTGAGAAAGGATGATTTTTAACAAACAGTGGCAGTACACACTGACAGCCTTACCTGGGTATTTAGTGTCCCCAGCCAGCCAGTTACATTCTTATGGCAGAGACTGCCTGCGTCTTAACCTTTCTTTACTTCTTAGACAGCACTTCCCTACCAAGAAAGATCAAGGAATGTTCCATTTAACACATAGTTCTTAACCATCTGCTGTGCTCAAGGCACAGCTTTCTTCTCATGTTTCTCTCTTCCTGCCTTGAGAGGAGTGCCTTTGGAGCAGGGCCAGTGATTCTTCTGTGTCCCCAAGCCCCACTCACTTAAAGTTTGCCAAATTGAATGGAATGGATAGTTTTTGAAGAGGAGAGTAAGGTGCTCAGACCTGGGCTTTGGAAAAGAGCTTCTGACAGCCTGGGGGTGGAGTAGCCCTTCCTCCATAACTGCCAAGCCTTGCACACAGTAAACACTGTATACAGGTTCGACAGCTGCTGGCACTTAAAAGAGGGAGAAGGTAGATGGATGGCCCCAGGCAAGCAGCTTCTTTTTGTCATACTTAAGGTTCTTTGTCTTCAAATCACAGGAACTAATGATTGGAGGGAAGCTTGCCTATAAGCACACACTCACCAACAGCTAGTATTGGTAAGAGTCTCGAACTGAACCTGGGCTGGCACAGCCAGGTTGCTGGGGATGGCCACACCCTTCCAGAGGACTCTGCTGACTCTGGCAGGCAGGAAATGCCAGAGAGAAAAGAGCATTAAGAGAGAGAGAGGCCCACCAGCTGGTGTGGCTCACCTGTTGAGCATCGACCCAGGAACCAAGATGTCATTGGTTCGATTTCCAGTCAGGGCACTTGCCCAGGTTTCAGGCTCCATCCCCAGTGGGGATCGGTGATGTTTCTCATCTCATCAAAGTTTCTTTTCTTTTTTTAAAAAATCCTCACCCGAGGATTTTCCCATTGATTTTTAGAGAGTGGGAGGGAGGGAGGAGACAGAGAAAAAGATACCTTGATGTGGGAAGAGACATAGATTAGCTGCCTCCTGCATGCACTCTGACCAGGGGCAGGGATCGAGCCTGCAACCTAGGTATGTGCCCTTAACCGGAATCAAACCTGGGACCCTTCAGTCCGCAGCCTGATTCTCTATTTACTGAGCCAAACCAGCTTGGGCATCTCATCAAGCTTTCTATCTCTTTATCCTTCTCCCTTCCTCTCTCTAAAAATCAATAAAATATAAAAGAAATACAACCTAAAAAGTAAAACGTTTAAAAAAAAAGGGGGGGCAGAGAGCAGAAAGAAGGGAGCCTTTTAAGTGTTTTGGGGGACATTCTGTGCTTTAGAAAGGAACCCTTTTACATGATTTTTGTGAATGAATATTCATCTGTATATGAATGTGTTGGATAACAGGAGTATTTTATTTATTGATTTTTAGAGAGAAACATTGTTTTGTTCCACTTATTTATGCATTCATTGGTTGCTTCTTCGTATGTACCCTGACCAGGGATCAAACCTGCAACCTTGGTCTATCAGGACAATACTCTAACCAGCTGAGCTACCCAACTAGGACATAATGGGAGTATTTTAATGACTAAGGCCATTGGGGTAAAGTAATCTATATGTTTGGTACATTTGTTGGCATATTCAGCTGGTGTATTTGTATGTGCACAGCACACCTTGTGTGTGTAACACATCTGTATGTGTAGTAGTGTGTGTAGTATGTTTCTGTACACGTGGGAGCCCCAATACTCTGACCTCTGTGTCAGAGAGGGCTAAGAACTCTCCTCTCAGAGGAACTTGACATGTTCTTCCCACCATTCTACAGTGTCTTAAGTTTTTGTTGCTCTACATTTCCACAGGCATTCCTGACAATAAAATCAGGGTCCAATCCCTCTGACCGCCTCTGACAACCTCTTTCTTCTCCTGCCAGGAGCCAACCCCCTACAGAGGAATGAAATGGGACACACACCCTTGGACTATGCCCGAGAAGGGGAAGTGATGAAGCTTCTAAGGACTTCTGAGGCCAAGGTAAGTCTCAGAGAAAGGAGAAGGCCTGTGGGCACTCTGAGGCATTTAATCTTTCACTCATTAAACTATGTCAGGCTTCACACTTCCTAAGGTGATTATTGTCTGTTGAAAACAAATCCAACCCCTAGTCTCATCAAGAATAGGAAACTGTTCCTGTTGTAACCAGGAAGAAGCCTGAGCCACTTTTTGCTTCTCAGGATTAACCATCAAATTTAATTTTTGAGATGATGGACCTCCTCGTTCCTCTTCATAGCAGGGGAGCTAGTGAGACAAACTCTTCAGCCCAGGCCTCATGTACCCTATAGCCTCATCAGGCGATCCTCTCCTTACCCCTCCTCTAGAACCATTCTCTGATCCTCCTCTTCACACACACTCCAGAGAACCATATACAGTCTGAGACCTCCCCGCAAACCTTCGTCTTAATTTCATCCTCTCACCCAAACTTTCTACCTCCCAAAAGCCTCTTCCCAGCCTAAACCGTTTGGGCTCAGGTGGAAAGAGCGTCGGCCTGCGGACTGAAAGGTCCCAGGTTCGATTCCGGTCAAGGGCATGTACCTTGGTTGCAGGCACATCCCCAGTGGGGGGGTGTGCAGGAGGCAGCTGATGGATGTTTCTCTCTCATCAGTGTTTCTGACTCTCTGTCCCTCTCCCTTCCTCTCTGTAAAAAAATCAATAAAATATATTTTAAAATAAAAAATAAAAAAAATAAAGACTCTTCCCAGCCACCAAGCTGTAGCTCAGGAACTACTTGGCACAATCCAAGAACTGGAATCACAAATCTCAGAGTTGGCAGGGACCTCAGAAATCATCAAGTCCAGTGATGGGAAATCATACCAAAGCCAAACCAAATAAGTCAGAGGAAAATAGAGCTGTTCTGGTTGAAGGAGAGGCAGACCTATTCCTTTCTTGGCCTATCCCTCCCCTCCTGAGCAGCCTCCTTGGAGGCTCTGCTGTGGGGCAAACATTTTAAATCTCTGAAATCAAATGACTCATTTTACTTCTAGATAAATTGGAGCCCAGGGGTGTGATGTGGCTTGCCTTTGGTCCCAGAGTAAGTTAGCATCAAAACTGAAATTAATAGACTTGGACAAAGTAAGTTTAGTGACAGGACTGGAACTAGAAGACCTGGTTCCTGACCCTGTCTTATGCTCTTTCCAGCATCATGGAGTCTCTTGTTGGCAGAGTGCCCTGAGATGATTCCGTGTAGCAGGTCCCACCTAGTGGCAAATACTCTCTGCCTTGAGAAAAAGCACTTAGGTCACTGCACTGAGACAGGATGTAGGCTGTGATCCCAGCTCCATCACTTACTGACTGGGTGACCTTGGGCTAGCACTTTCCCTCACTGAAGCTTGGTTTACCTCTGTGAAATGAAAACATTGGAATAAATTATTTCTAAAGTTCCATTCAATATACAATTGTCTATCTGCCAGTCAGGATAAACATAGTATGCTGTTGTAACAACCCCAAATTTCAGTTGTCTAAAAGAACAAAGATTTATTTTTGCCTCACACTGCATGTTCATTGCGGGTCAGGAGGAGAGGGGGGAGGGAGTGTGTGCTGTGCTCATTACAGGCACTCAGGTACCCGAGTGCAGAGCATCCATCCTGTGGAACGATGCTGATTGCATGGGAAAAGAATTTTCTGGAAGATCTTGCACTGCAGCTAAATGTACAGTCTGGAAATAGGACCCTCTACTTCCACTCACAACTCACTGGACATACTAATCCCATGTTCCTGCCCAATCACAAGAAGACAAGAGTGAACTTACCATGTGCCTAGAAGGTGGAGAACTGGAAATACTTGGTAACCAGCATTAACCACAGCTTGTCTCCTTGGAATCCTTAGGAGACCATCTTGCAATGTTCCCTCCAGAGAATGAGAGGAATTAGGAAGGTGGACTGGCTTTCACGGCACATTCCAAGGGGCACTTGGGACCAGCAAAGAGCAAAAATTCCATAGAGCAAATGCTTCCCTCCCTTTGTTCAGATTTCCTACCCCTAGGAGCAGCCCCTGAAGTCAGGTCAGCTTTCCCGTGTGCCTTAAGGAAATCCCTAAGCATGTTTCAGATAACCTTGGGGACGACGTCCCCGTCATAATTTCCCCTTTCATGCCTAATTATTGTCCCCTGAGAGCAAGCACTGCACTTGGCTAAGAATACAAATGATTTGTCAGGTGATGTGTTATAGGTCAGGCTCTGTTCTGGTCATGTAAGGCAAGAGAATGGGCCTCTTGGTGCCAGCATATGTGGACAGGTTAGAGCTGCTGAGGCACTCTTAACAGAATTTGGCTGCCCAAGAAATGGCTTGATGTTGGCCACAAGGCAGTTAACAAATGGCAGTTGCATTGCTCTGCCAATCAGACCCTTCTGGACCACAGAGAGCAACTGCAGACACTACCTTCTGAGTAGACTGAGTTCTTAGAGTCTCTGTAAGGAGGGCAGTAAGGGGGCGAGAGAAACTGCCTGAAAAAAGGCTGAAGGCAATAGGGTCATCTGGCCCTGAAGACAGATTGCACTTAGGCACGGAACGGCTGTGGGTGGGAGGGGAGGAGATTCATTCAGCAGCAAAGCTAGGACAGAGCCAAGCTTAGTGGGTGGCAGCTGCAAAGAGGAGCTCCCTAACAGAGCTGCCTGGTAGAGGCTAGACAATCATTTAGAGCCAGCCCTCGGCTTCTGCAGCCTCTCAACTGGAAGACTGTTTTTTGTCACCTCTCTGTACTTGATCCCTTCATCCGGTCTGGACTTCCTACATCTGGAATGTCTAGCTGTCCGCTCAACATTTCCACCTGATTGCTCTGCTCTCCCATCAGATCCTAACCAGCTGAACTAGCCCTCAGCTCTCCCTGGATGTCAGCATCATTGTCTTTCTCTCAGTTGCTTAGCATCTATGTGGTCACCCATTCTTTCTGCTGTTTTTTTCCTCCAAGCTGCAAAAACTACCTCTTCAAAATTGTGAGGCAGAGTTTCTGGGGAAGAGCACTACGTTAGACCTGGGTTCTGTCTCCTTCTGCCAGTAAGAGAGCAGCATCTGCTCCTGAGTTCAGGCCCTATATTTGTAACGTAATGACTCAGGCCTAGAGCTTGCTGAGGCTCCAGCCTGAGACCGCATCTCCTGGCTCTTTGTCTAAACATGAGTTACCACCACTCTGACCTTATCTTACTCCTCTTCTATCCATCCAGTATCCTCTGCCACCCAGCTCAGCCTCTTCCACCTTCACCTACCACTGTGTAGTCAAATATGGGCTCCTTACAGAAAATGTGTAATTATAAAAGCTATCTGTCCCATCATAGAAAATTAGAAAGGTATAATAAGAGAATTAAATAATTCGGTACATATTTATAAGTGACATCTGCATGCCACGCTCTGGGCTATGTGGGAAGAAGACAGATGGTGAAACACTAAAGGAGCTCACGGTCTGACAAGGAGACAGGCAAGTGAACCATGACATCACTGAAAACCCAGAGGTGGCCTCTGATCCTGCCTGGGAGACCAAGGGAGGCCTCCTGGAAGAGATGTCAACTAGCTAAATTTCAATTAAAAGCATTCTAGTCCTTCTACCTATTTGTAACCACTATTAATATTTTAAATTATTTTTAATAATAGTGAGTACCATTTATCAATGTATCCAGGCACTATGCCAGGTGCTCTAATATATATTTTTTCTAACCCTATAACAAACATATGAAGCAGCTCTTATTATTCCATTTTACAGATGGGAAACTGAAGCTGAAAGAAAGCAAGCAGGTGACTTAGAGAAAATCAAGTTGTTATAAATAACTATTGAAATATAAATAAGAGATTTCCTCTTATGATACTATATTTACCTTTTATGGACCATACCTATATATATTTATATAGGTGGACTTTTTGTATATACCAAGGATCTCAAATTGGCAGCCATATTTTATTTTGCCAGCTAGAATTTTTTTAAATGTCAATGTAATGCTTTAGAGCAGTGGTTCTCAACCTGTGGGTCGCGGCCCCTTTGGCAGTCGAACGACCCTTTCACAGGGGTCGCCTAAGACCATCCTGCATATCAGATATTTACATTACGATTCATAACAGTAGCAACATTACAGTTATGAAGTAGCAACGAAAATAATTTTATGGTTGGGTCACAACATGAGGAACTGTATTTAAAGGGCCAGAAGGTTGAGAACCACTGCTGTAGAGGTTGGAGTGTGGACTCTCTAGCCACAGGCCTTCCCATTCCCTATTGTATGTGCTTGTCTGTCAAATACGTATATTTTCTGCTTGACTCTCAAGGTGTTTGAGTTATGATCTAGTTCCTCATTTGGGATCTGCTTTTTTCACTTAATGTTATTTCTTGATGACTTTCCTATTTTAAAATTATCCATTAGCCTGGTTTTTTTTTTATTCTGCCTTTCAAAAGGTGTTGCTTATCTAAAATTTCTGTTACCTTAATTGGCCCAAATGAGTTACTCCTCACTATTAGTTTACTCAGTTCTCTCGGCCTCCTGGGGACCCCCAAGAAGATCCAGAGGTAGATGAAGCCCAGCTCCTGTCCCCTGAGTGGGCCATGTGAGAGAGGAGCATGGGGAGAGGAGGGTACTCCCAGCTCTAATACCCACAGACTGACTTGTGCCTTAGGGGAGGGATCTACACAGATTTTGTGGGGCTCCAAGAAAGCATGGGTCTCCTCCAGGCAGAATGAGCATGTCAGGCTTCACAGAGAAGGTAGCCTGTGATCTCACTAGATCAGGGGTGGGGAATGTCCAGCCTGCAAAATCATTTGGTCTGGCCCTGCCAAGGCATTAGGGGTGAGTTAATTAAATGTTTGACCAACTACAGCAGGCTGATTTTTAAGTTAATAATTTTGTATGGCCCGCAAATGATGTTTAAATATCCAAATGGCCCTTGGGAGAAAAAAGGTTCCCCACCCCTGCACTAGATGGAGAGTTTAATACTTAAAGCGTAGACCATTTTCATGTCTTAACTAAGTGACGAAGGAGAGGTAGAAATATATCTCTGTGCACATGATGGCAGATAAAACAAAAATATGGGGAGCTATTCCATGATGAATATTCAGCTGAGGGGGACGTGCTGGTGCCAGCCCGCATCTCTACTCCCAGATCCTCACTCCACCGAGACTCACGAGGAATTTATTGCTCATTTTAATCACACCCAGAGAATGAATTGGCAGGAATATTAGGCAGATAGACCTATCATATATATTTTATTTGCATATCCCAGTGACAGAAGCACAAGCACATTTCCTATGTCTATATTTTTTCATTTGCTTCAGGGGTAGCTTGGGATGCAATGCTCCCCTGGGCCCCCCATTCAAGGCTTCGAGCCTGGGTGCTCCCATCAGAGCTGAAGAAAGCTTTCCAGGAGGGAAGGGGTGAGGTATGCAGGAGGGTAGGAGGGTTATGTTCCTTCTGGTTTAGGGTGAAAAGGGATTTCTTCCTTACTTTTCTAGCTTGCTCCCTGCTACGCATCTCATTTTGAGTGCTGGTGCCTGGCCCTGTGCTTAGTCCTGTGGGGATGAAAACACTATCTGACCTTCATTACAGGTTTACTATGGGCCAGACAGTGCTTTGCTTTATGGGGACAGGCTTTGTCCTTCCTTTGTTTTTAACTTCTTAAAAACTTTTTATTGAAATATACTTGTATAAGGTACACATAATATTAGTGTAATAGTCAAGAAATAAACTATTACAAGCACGCAGAAGCTCACTTTCTACTCCCTTCCAGTACTCCCCATTCCCCAAGGTAAAATTATACTGGGCTCTTTTTCTTTTATTTTTACATGATTTCAAAAAAGAGTACAATGACTTACTATAACACTTCATGCAGATTACCAATCATTAACATTTATTACACTTGCTTTATTACTTAAATATGCATAAATATATAGAGAGAGCTATATCTCTTTTCTGAATCATTTGAGAGTAAATAATATATTTTATGCCCCTTTATCCTTAAATACTTATATGAATTTTCAAAAAAACAAGTACATTTTCTTACATAACCTCAGTACAAGCCTCAGAATCAGAGCATTATATTGATCCCAACTAATCTACAGATATTATTCAGATTTCTCCAGTTGTTCCAATAATTCTCTTTACAAGAAAAGAAAATTCGCCTCGCTGGTATGGCTCAGTGGTTGAGTGTTGACCCATGAACGGAGAGGTCACCGGTTCAATTCCTGATCTGGGCACATGCCTGGGTTGCAGGCTCAATCCCCAGTAGGGGGCATAGAGGAAGCAGCCAATCGATGTTTCTCTCTCATTGATGTTTCTATCTCTCCAAAATCAATAAAAACATATGTAAAGAAAAGAAAATCCTGGGTCCCAAGTTGGATTCAGTTGTCAATGTCTCTTTAGTCTTCTTTGATCTGGAACAGTTCCTCAGTCATCTGATATTCTAACAAGTACAAACCGATTATTTTGTAGGCTGTCCCTCAATTAGGGTTTGTCTAAGGTTTCCTTATAATTCAACTCAGATTATGCATTTTTGGCAAGAATACCGTCTGGTGTTTGTTTTCAATAAATTCATTAGGAAGTCCTGTGTTAAAAGTAGAGGTAGGAAATTTGTGTTTTAAGTCTCATTTCCCTGAATAGACTCTGAACTCCCTGAAGGCAGGGAACAGGTCTTATCTCCAGGATGAAAGTGCAGGAGCTGGAGTCAGGCTACAACGGTTAGTGTTCTGTCTCTATTATTTACTACCAGTGGAACCTTGCTTTAATTTACTTTACCTCTTTTTTTTTTTTTTTTTTTTTTTTTTTGAGGGATGAAATCCTCTGAACTTCATAGGGCTGAAAGGATTAGAACAGCTGGTCCCAAGTCAGGCAAGATCACCAATGGATGCTAAACCTAGTGAATGGAAGTTTGAGGAATAACAGAATATTTACATTGCCTCAGATTTTTACCCCACAAGATACTTATTAATTACAAAGGGAAAAATGATAGAAGAGAAACCTGGCACCAGCCACACCAAGTGATCAAAGTTAACGTCACCAGTTATAGGATACAGACTATCAGGTGCCTCCTGGTTTGATGCACTGAGAAGAACACAACTCATTTTCTCACTTGCCCCTTTTAACCTTCTCTCACCAGTCTTGTCTCTGGATCAACCCAGCTATTTGCAGAGGAGTGATATGACCCGATTTACATGTTCCTATTGCTCTGGCAGCAACAGGAGGATGGTCTGGAAGAGAGGAGAATGGAATCCGAGATACTGATGGTAGTGATGACCAAGTCTGATGGGACTGATGCCTGCTCTGTGCCCAGTCTTCCTCTCCAGGAATGTGTCCTTTATGAGCCAGTTCAAGAAACTTTCATTCCCGTCTCCTCTCATCTGCTGTGCATCCCTTAGGCTCCTTTGTTGGATCCCCTGAGCTCCCCTTGTCATCATTCCTCCCACTCAGGGTTCTTTACATCATCCCCCTCCCTAGTCTCATCTGTTGCCCCTTGGTCCCTTTTGTTGACCTCCCCACCCAGCTCTCTGTGATCCCCAGCTTCAGGGCATAACTATGATGTGAGCTGGTGTTGGAGTCAAGGAGCCAGGAGGATAGGGCATATCTGAGTCTGTGAGCAGCCAGTGTGTTCTGTGGCCCTGAACTCCCATGAGCGGCAAACTGCAGCTTGGCCTCTCTTCTCTTCCCTCCACCATACCTATCCCATTCTTGCCCAGAGTCTCATTATGCCTGCCACCCCCGCCCCAGCTACCCTCTCAGTGAACACACTGCCAGGTTCATTATCAGACCTTTTCTCTAAGGGATGTCCAACAGTAATGGTGCCTGACATACCCCCTCTCCCTGTAACACTCCCCACCTCTGAGCGAGCCCAACTAGGCTTTGTCTCGGCCTCCCAGCCCTTTCCTGTAAATGCACTCACAGCCAGGAGGGGTGCCATGTTAAATCAAGAGTGATGGAAACCAGTGGCAGCAAACATCCAGCCAAGATGCAGCATAGGGAGCTGGTTGCTGCTGGCTCCAGGTGAGGGCTTCTGAAGCTAATTGCATATGGCTTTTATTAAGAAGATGATCACTCCCCCACTCCTGTGCTTCTGGGTGGCTTCTTCCTAGTGCCTCTCAGCCCAGTACCCTCTGCTTCTGTAGGCTGGGTCACCTACTTATCTTCTCTTGTGGAGCCCTATCAAAGCACGGCCTTGACCTTAGTCCCTGTAGCCTTCCTCCCCGTTTTCTCAAAAAGCCAAGAACAATAGTAGTCCTTGTTTATGGAACCCTTCCCAAGTGCCTTCTCCCATTCTCCTCTCTCCTCTTTCCCAAGAAGAGTATATGCAGACCAAGTATTTTCCTTTTCTAGGTTCTTCCACTGGCTAGCTTTTCACAAGCCTGGGCTCATATAGTTAAAAAGTCATTCATTCAGTACATTTTTTATACAAAGCCTGTGCTAAGCATTAGGAAAAGAGAATGAATCTGTAACCTATCTGGTTTAATCTCAGTATCCTGTACATTTTTATCCAAAATTCTGCATTTTCAAAAGTTTTTCTGAATAGATATTTAGGAGTTCATATATCTCCACCAGGCTGGTGGAGAATCAGGACATGCTTAGATTTAGGCTGTAGGTTAACTCTTTCCCAGGACTATCTGGAAAGCTCCTGAGAAACCACCCAAATTACAGTGTAACTTTTCCCCACCCTGACCCCCATAGAAGTTAAGGACCCTTTCTCCTTGCCCAAGAAAATAACAGGACTTCTAAGATAGCCTAAAATCATGACTCTGAAGAAGAGTTACAGGAAGTAGAAATGTTTCCCTGGAAAGACAAGGAGGCCATGAACATTGTACCCAAATCAACAAAGTGGTGACAAAGTCATGTTAGGCTTGGCATGCAGCAAAGGGAAAAAGGTATGTTCTATGAGGCCCCACAGATCAATGGAGGAATTCTGTACCACGTAACGAAAACTGATAGGCAGAGATGAGCCATAGTAGGTGTCCTTGGACCCCTGTTGGTGTTGGGACTGTGCCCTGCTGGGTTCCTAGGGGAAGGAGGCAGGGGCCACTTTCAGGGCAGTGGGGGCATCCAAGTGGACTTACCTCCTGGCTTCTACTTGAGCCAGAGCAACTCTTCTCTTTATGTATGGAGCTCCACACAGATTACATTATTTTAAAGAGTTTTGGTAAATAAAGAGTTTAAATAAATAAATAAATAAATAAATAAATGGCACTGGGTTACATAATTAGTTATCAAAATGCAGTGAAGGAGAAGTAGCATTTATCAAAGGCCTTCCAAGGGCCAGCTACTGTGCTCTCCTCCCCTTGAGTCTCTTACATACCACTTCCACATACACATTCACTGTGTGCCAGACTCTGCCAGGTGCTTTGTATACACTATCTCATTTAATCTCCACCAACATCCCCAAGGATCCTACAAGTTAGGTATGAGTACCAGCCCCATGTTAGAAATTAGGAAAATAAAATTCAAGGAGGTAAATTAACTGCCCCAGGGTCAGCTAGCTAGTAGGTAGGTGAGGTGAGGTTTGAATTCAGGTCTGTCTGGAGCAAAGTTTCTTTGCGCCACATGCCTTGCGCCACTGTGAGCCAAAAGAGGAGCCAAACTTCAGATGGGGACAACTGTAAGAATTAAATATGATGCTATGACCAATCAGAAAGAATATATGGCCCTAGCCAATTTGGCTCAGTGGATAGAGCATCGGCCCGCTGAAAGGTCCCAGGTTCAATTCCTGTCAAGGGCACTTACCTCAGTTGCAGGCTCGATCCCCCAGTCAGGGTGCAAAGATGCATGTAGGAGGCAACCAACCAATGTGTCTCTCTCACACTGATGTTTCTCTTTCTCTCTCTCTCCCTCCCTTCCTCCCTCCCCCTTCCACTCTCTAAAATCAATGGAAAACTATCCTCAGGTGAGGATTAACAAAAAAAGAAGAAGAGCCCTGGCTAGTTTGGCTCAGTAGATAGAGTGTTGACCTGCAGACTGAAGGGTCCCAGGTTCGATTCCGGTCAGGGCACATGCCTGGGTTGCATGCTCAATCCCCAGTAGGGAGTATGCAGGAGTCAATTGATCAATGATTCTCTCTCATCATTGATGTTTCTATCTCTCTCTCCCTCTCCCTTCCTCTCTGAAATCAATAAAAAAAATACTTTTTTTAAAAAAGAAGAATGAATATATGCACCCCTATGTTCATAGCAGCACAATTTACAATAGCTAAGATTGTAAATCTCAGCCCAAGTGCCCATCAGTAGATGAGTAGATTAAAAAAAGCTGTGCTATTTACACCAGGGAATACTATGCAGCTGTAAAAAAGAAGGATCTCTTACCCTTTGAGACAGCATAGAGGGACCTGAAGAGTATTATACTAAACAAAATAAACCAGTCAGAGAAAGATAAGTATCACATGATCTCACTCATATGGAATCTAATGAACAAAATAAACTGATAAACAAAATTGATCCAGAGACATAGAAGCATGGAACAGGCTGACAAATCTCAGAGGGAAGGTGAGGGTGGGGTGGGGAGGGAGAGATTAACTGAGGAACTTATATGTGTATGTATGCATACCCCATGGACACAGACAATAGTGTAGTGAAGGCCTGGGAGGGGCGGGTGTGGGGTGGCAGGGATCAATGGGGGGAAAAGGCATATCTGTAATACTTTCAACAATAAAGATAAATTTTTTAAAAAATAAAATAGAGGAAACAAAAATATGATGCTGTGTATAAAACGCTGAGTACAGTGCCTGGTGTACAGAAGCTAGTCCACAAAGGGTTGTTATCTCATTCAGTTGGCAACATGTATTGACTCTTTCTGTGAGCCCGGCCCTGTGCTAAGTGCTGGAGCTATAGAGAAGAATACAACTTAGTCTTTGTCACTAAGAACTTTATGGATTAGAAAAGAGAGAAACAGGCAGTCAAATAAGTGCTCCACAGGGCTGCGGCAGGCAGGAAGCCTTACAAGAGGGTTCTTAGACAATACAGTATTGAAGCTGAGATCACCAAGGCACTTGGAGGTGGGTGTGAGTGGAGAGACTTCTGTGGTTAGGGAGCAGAGTGAGCAAAAGGCCTAGAGGTGGGGATACCCATCACTGAGGAGAAGTGAGGAAACAGACCCAACAAACCAGTGGAGGCCAGTTTCCACCACTTCGAGCTCCTTCCATGGTCTGCCTGGCTGACTGTAAGCCGGCCAGTGCACTAGCTGGAGCTGTACCAGCCGGCCTGTGTATTTCTCACCATCAGAGCCTTCTAGCCTAGTGGACCGCGTGCTGAGAGGGACTGGGTGGGCAGGGAGGAGGAGGAGGCAGATATATGACTGGAATCGTCAGAGCCAGGTGATGTATGTGGCGCCTGAGGGAGCTGCACAGTGACACTCTGGATTCCAACCGGCAAGCGTCGCTCCACTGGGATCAGCGCCGAATTATTGCTCCACATGAAACCCCAGGACTGATGGGAGCTTTCAGTTACAGACTGATAGCAACAACCAAAATTGGATTGTTTGCTATTTATTTTTTTTAACTTCTGTCAAGGTCACTACCGTAACAGGAAAACACTGCCCAAGCAGCAGGTATTTTTCATCCACTCTGCCCGCAAGAGCAATCTGCAGCCACAACTTTTGTGACAGGGCCTTACCTTGGCAGCATGCGTTCTAGAAATCTGTCCGTGTTTAGAGGTCTGAGGGAAAGAGAGCCTCCTGAATTCTCTAAGACCTGCTTTCTTCCCCTGTCCCCCAGCCTCCATAAGTGCTTTCTCATGGTACCCATGCACTCACCCTTCCCCGCTGGTCTCCAGAGAGTCCCACAACTTCCACCTAGCCCATTACTCCAGCTTCTGCAAGCTTCCCGTCTCCCAGGAAGCCCCCACACTTTGTGTATCCTTCACTTCTTTTTCTGTACTCCTACACCACCCAGTCTAGCTGTTAGTTCCTCTTTATGTTGTCATCAAATTCATTTTTGCAGTCATTCACTAGGTGCCTCTACTGTGCCAGGACTTGTGCTAGAAATAGTGAGTGAAAAATAGTGCCTGCCCTCAGGGAGCTCATCACTGATTTTAGAATACGGGCTCGTACAACAAACTTGTTTTCAAGTAGTTGGAGTTTTTTTTGTTTTTTGGGGGTGGTGGTGGAGGAGGTGGTAGTGATAGGCACAGGGCTAAGAATGGGCATGCATGCTTTAGAACTGTGAGGAAATTGGATGGTTCTGCCTGAGCAATATTTGTGCACAGACCCTGCCTCACCTCCCCGGCCCGACTTTGAGCTCCTTGAGGACAAGGCCTTGCTCTCCTCTTCTTCCTCGCATATGACCAAGCTCAGGAGCTTCTGCCTTTACTGAAATGGACCACGCCCAGGGCCAGCACATGCCAAATATTCAGCATCACTAGAACCTCCCAGGGGGCAGAGCACAGTTCTCTTCCTTCTCCCCGCCCCACCTTTCCATCATGGGGCCCAGCACATAGCAATTGCTGAATAATTGTGTTTCGTTGAAATGCAGTATCATTGAAGTGGAGGGTGTTCATAGCTCTGGTTTGAAAACCAAAAAGGTTTTCAAGAGAATAAGTGGAAAGAATATTTGCTGAGCACTTACTACATGCTGGCCATGATGCTAGGCACATTATATATATCATCATGTTTAATCCCTCATTAAACTGAGGTGAAGTAACTTGCTCCAGGTGATAAGCATATTTTGTCAGTGATAAATCTGGCATTCAAACCCAGACTTCAGAGTCAAGGGTTAATTTAGTAGTAGTACTTATTTTACTAGCAGAGTTAGCCAGCACTCTGGGCAGTGGCCACCTGAGGTAAGGAGATGGGCTGAGGGGTAGAACGAGAGGACTGAGGAAGGACTGGGCCTCCAGGGGTCATGAGCCAGAGCTGTGAATCCTGACCCCTGGGGAGCCAGGCCTGTGTTTTATCCCCTAGGTCAGGGATAGAATAAAACTAGGATGCTGCTGGGCCCGGACTCCTGAGCACCGTGCTCTCTCCCCACAGTACCAGGAGAAGCAGCGGAAGCGTGAAGCTGAGGAGCGGCGCCGATTTCCACTGGAGCAGCGGCTGAAGGAGCACATCATTGGCCAGGAGAGTGCCATTGCCACAGTGGGTGCAGGTGAGTATGGAAGATGCTAGCAATGAAGTGTACATCCTGATGTCACCATAACCATATTGCATATTATAACTTAACACTTTTTGGCATACTTTCTATGTGCCAGGCATTGTAATAAGCTCTTTGCATGTGTTCTGTCATTTAATCCTCCCTTCCTGTGAGGTTGGTACCATTAAGTCCCCATTTTACACATTGGGAAGCTGAGACACAGAGCACTTAAATAATTGCTCAAGGCTGCTTTTCCTGTGTTTACAATTTAACTCTGACCTTCATCTGGTCCACCGTTCCCCATGCCCCCACTTTTCAGGTGAGGAAACAGACCTAGAGAGGAATGAGCACTTGTCCATCACTAGTAATGTAGCAGCTGAGCCAGAACCAGAACTTTTGTCTTTTGCCACTGCATCAGTTTTAGATAAAACATCCTGAACAAGTCTTGAGTGCTTTCTTCTTCACCTCGGAAGTCTTATGTCCCATACTTTGACCCCTGGGAGCCAGACTACCCACTGGTATAACCCCTAATCTAATAGCCCTCCTTCCCATGCCGACCCCACTGGAAAGAAATATAGGACTAGGGCCTGCTAAAGATGGTGGCCTCCCCATTGTTTTCTGACCCAGATACATGACTCCCTGAGGGTGATCTCAAAGGCAGCAAGGGCAGTGGAACCCATGCCCAGCTTAGAAAAGGGGACATCCCCAAAGGCAGGCTCTCAAAGCATGGTCTCTAAATCAGTATCATCAACATCCTCTGGGACCTTGTGAGAAATGCAGATCTCAGGCCTCACGCCAGACCTATGGAATCAGAAACTGGGGATGGAGCACAGCAACCCATGTTTTAACAGTCCCTGCTGGTGATTCTGATGCTCAGCTCAAGTTTAAAAAACTCTGCCCTGCTCTGTTTCGGTCAGTCCCACTCATGTGTTGCTGCCTCTTCTCTCCAAGTATTTGGTGGCAGCAGATGCAGTCCAGCAACTGCCAAAGAAAGTACCAGGTTCTTCTCACTGAGAAAGAAGACATCAGGCTGAACTTGTGGTGCTCCTCTGGGATATTCTAGGGTGGCATTTTCAGTGCTAGGAAACCAATTAGAGGAATAATTGAAAAGTGAAGGTGGTTGTCCCTGTGACACACAGAGCCCAGCCTGATCTTCATCATTCTCACATATACCAGTGGGACTCATGTAGCTGCCATGAGCCCCTCGTCAGGGGCCTGACCTGATCAGCAGATAAAAGTATCTACTGCCTGGCCAGTGTTGCTCAGTGGTTAAGCATCAACACATGAACCAAGAGGTCCAAGGTTCGATTCCTAGTCAGGGCATATGTCCAGGTTGCGGCTCAATCCCCAGTAGGGGGCCTGCAGGAGGCAGCCAATCAATGGTTCTCTCTCATCATTGATGTTTCTTTTTTTAAAAATATTTTTATTGATTTTTGAGAGGAAGGGAGAGGGAGAGAAAGATAGAAGCATCAATGATGAGAGAGAATCATTGATTGGCTGCCTCCTGCTCGCCCCCTACAGGGGATTGAGCCCACAACCTGGGCATGTGCCCTTGAGCAGCATCAAACCTGGGACCCTTTAGTCTGTGGGCCAGTGCTCTATCCACTGAGCAAACTGGCTAGGGCGATCATCATTGATCTTTCTCTCTCTCTCTCTCTCTCTCTCTCTCTCTCTCTCTCTCTCTTTCTTTCTCTCTCCCCCTCTCCCTTTCTCTCTGAAATCAATAAAAACATTTTAAAATAAAAAAAATAATAATAAAGTTACCTTTAAAAAAAAAAAGGTGTCCCAGTGATCAGAGCTGCCTCACAACTAGAGGTCAGAAGGCTTCCTGCTAGCACAGGAGCCAGGGAAAGAGTTTTTGAATATACAAGGCCCCACTGCTCAGGCCCAAACCTCACCAAGCTATCCTCCACCCTCAGCCACCACCTTAGAGGTGGCAACCTCCCACTTCTTTGCCAACATCATGTCTGAAGTGGCAAGACGGGAGATGCTGGGAGCTCTCAGGGCTTGGAGAGACAAAGGATTAGCCCATGGAGAGATAGATTACCTGGGCAGAGATCTAAGAGAGCATCTCCTGCTGGAGTCTCCTGTGCATTTGGGCCAGAACTGCCGCTGCCATCATAGTATTTTCCCTCTGCTTCTGACACGGCCCTTTACCAGCGTGCTGCCTGCTCCTCTGACCTCTTGCTTCTCAAGCCTATAAGATAGGAAGCTCCCAGAAGTAAGAGTTGGGGGCGGGGGGGGGAGGAGAAGGACATTGAGATAGGAAGACTTCGCACTACCGGTGTGGCTCAGTGGGTAAGTGTCAGCCTACGACCCAGGAGATCAAAGTTCAATTCCCAGTCAGGGCACATGCCCGGGTTGCAGGATAGATCCCCAGCAGGGGGCGGGCCAACCAGTGATTCTCTCTCCTCATTGATGTTTCTATCTCTCCCTCTCCCTTCCTCTCTGAAATCAATAAAAATATTTTTTTTAAAATAGCGAGAGAGAGAGAGAGAGAGAGAGAGAGAGAGAGAGAGAGATGAGAAGACTTCAACCAACCTGGGCTTGAATAACAAGGTCAGCAGTTACCAGCTGTGTCGCTCAGGCCAGTCACTTTGCTTCTCTGAGCATCAGTTTCCTCGCCTGTGTACTGGGGAGCAGATCCAGACAGCCTGATTCTAAAGCTCTTTCCAGTGTGCCAGGCAGCACTGAATAAAAACCTAGTCCCTGTCCTTAAGATGTTGACCATCTAGGGATGGGCACTGTGCTCTGTAGGTCAGGCCCACAGCTGTTTCCTTCAAGCTGGGACTGACCCTTAGTCCCAGCCCCAGGCTGGTGTCTTTCCCTAGTCCTACAGACCTCTGCTGCCCACCCATCTGCCTCCCCTTGAGTGGACCCAAGCAAGAGTAGATGATTCAGCTTCCCACCTCCCAAGGGCTATCAGAATGTCTGCCCTCAGTGCTTTCTTCTATCCAAAGCTCCATTCTGTCACCTAAAATCTGCCTCAGATCAGGAAGGCCCTGCTCCTTGTCCTGTGGTATGTAAGTTGACCCTGTCATGGTCCTACTGACTCCGGAAAGGCCAGAGGCAATTGGATCCTGGGCTCTGGGGCTGGTAAGCCATCACCTCCATTTGTAAGGCAGTAACTATGTGCCCACCTTGCTATTAGCCCTGAGGCTGGGGATCACACTGATAATGGCCAGATAATGCCCAGCTACCCACCCAGGTGGAGCCTGAGGCACTCTCTGGGTCAGGGTTTGTGGTAGGCAGGCAGCAGCCAGTGCCTCAGGACCTCAAGACTGAAGGAGGTACAAGAATGGGAGGCAGATGTAGAGGCTAGGCCAGGCCTCACTGGGTCCTCTAGGCTAGTGTTAGATGTGTGCTAGGGACTAGCTGGGTGGACCCTGGCACCCAGGAGTACCATGAGGATGGGCAGCCAGAGAAGTGCCGCAGAATGAATTGATTTGATAAATGGCCATTTATTACCCTCTCGAATTGGCTGAAACCAATTTCGGTCACATCAACCCCTGGTAAGTGCTGGGATATTGATTTGTGCAAAGTAATACAGTGAATTTATCAGTGTGATCCCCAGCTGCAGGGCTTTTCTAGCAAGGCTGGCGTGCAGTTACCACCTTACAAATGGTGGAGATAACGCACCAGCCCCACAGCCCAGGCCCCTGTGGCCTCTCTGGTCTTCTTGGGTCACTGGAGCCAAAGCAGGGCCAACCTACATACCATAAGCCAGAGGCTTGGCATTGAAAGCAAGGCTTTCCTTCCAGAATCCAGAGCTGTTCCTGGTCATGGGGTAGGTGGGGATGCCCTGTCGGGCAGACCTCCTGGGAGTTCCAGAGCCTCTGTTTCCCACCATCCTCTTCAGAAAGGCAACTAGCTGTCTGTTCAGCACATTCAGCGCTAGACTCTGCTCCCCTCCTCCAACCTGCCCACCTCCTGTGTTCCTGTCTCAGTAAAAGCACCGCTTAAATAAAAACTTAGATGTTTTGTTGGCCCCTCCCTCCCTCATCAAATATCAAGTTTTATCATTTGATATGGACAAGGGGCCATATCAAATTAATTAATTCAACAAACTGCACTAAGCATCTACTTTGAACAGGGTGCTGTGCCAGAAATTGTGAAAACAAAAACAATTCAGCCATGGTCTCTGCCTTCAGAAGTCTACAGTCTATTATTGCTCCTGAACTGAGTGGACTTTGATATGGCCTCTTACATGCATCTCAAATATGGCCTCTCTCCTTTGTTCTTAATACCACTGCTCCAGCTCAGCATTTGAACCACACAGTAGCTGCCTCACTGGCTTCTCTGCTTCCTTTTCTTCCGGTATAATCGCTTCTTCCCAGCTGGAGTGAGCTTTGTAACAAACCCCCCTGTTTAAAACCCTTGAATGGCCCTTGTTGCCCTAGCCCAGCACACAAGGCCCACCCCTGCTGTTGCCCCACTTTGCCCTGCATCCACCAGTGATGCCACCAGCCACCCTAGCCGCTTTTGCTTTCCTGCACATGCTTTGTTGATCTGCCTTCATTTGTTGATGCTGCCATCTGTGTGGAATTCCTTTTCTTTTGGTTCTTTCCCCACCCCAGCCCTGCCTGTCTCCCACACTCTGGCTGGCTTTTACTTAGCTTGACTCAGTTCAGGAGCAATAATAGACTGTAGACTTCTGAAGGCAGAGGCCATGGCTGAATTGTTTTTGTTTTCACAATTTCTGGCACAGCACCCTGTTCAAAGTAGATGCTTAGTGCAGTTTGTTGAATTAATTAATTTGATATGGCCCCTTGTCCATCTCTGTGACGTGCTTTGAGAAAGGAGAAGCTGTACACCTGCTCTCTAGTAGTTCATAAGCATACTGGGAATGTGACTATGGTGAAATAGTTCATTACAACACCCATTCTACTTGACCTTCAACCCCTCCGGTGGACATGCTATTCCCCAAACTTGCTCTGAACAGCCTTCTCTGGGCAGCAGATGAGCCAGCACACTTGGAAGCTTCCCTGTAGCTCCCTCTTTCTGGGTGCCTGTCCCCAGTACCTATTGCACTTGGTCGCAGTTGACTCTGAAGCCCTTGAACTCCCTCAGGGAAGCACTACTATCCCAACTGCTCTTCTGTGCTGAGGCTGGGCCCGAACTCAGAATCTCAGCATCAGCCACTTGGCACACAGTGGGTGCACCCTCCTATCTCATGCTTCACTTCCCTCTTTGACTAATCCAAAATGTAATCTGCCCAAGCCCTGTACCTTCCTGGGCCCTCCCTTAGAGTCCTATTTCTGAATTGAGAACTATCCAGGTCATTTCTGAGTTGTGGGGTGGTAGTGACTACTTTAGAAAATGCTATAGTTCCACCTCCACACTCAGTGGTTAGAATGTCAGCTGCTCACTGAAGGGTCGTGGGTTTGATTCCCAGTCAAGGGCATGTACCTGGGTTGTAAGTTCAATCCTTAGCCCTGTTCTGGGCACATACAGGAGGCAACCAATCGATGTGTGTCTCTCACATCCATGTGTATCTCTCTCTCCCCCTTCCTTTCTCTAAAACTCAATGGGGCGGGGCGGGGGGGTATCCTCAGTTGAGAATTTACAAAACAAAATAAAGACACAGACCTTATTTTAGGTTTCTTTGTAGGTGCCCCAGCACCCATCGCAGAGTTTATTTTCTGAACAAATGGATAAGCTCCCAGAGCGGGATTAAGAAGAGAGCAGGAGCCCTAACCGGTTTGGCTCAGTGGATAGAGCGTCGGCTTGCGGACTGAAGGGTCCCAGGTTCGATTCCGGTCAAGGGCATGTACCTTGGTTGCGGGCACATCCCCAGTAGGGGGTGTGCAGGGGCAGCTGATCGATGTTTCTCTCCCATCGATGTTTCTAACTCTCTATTTCTCTTCCTTCTCTGTAAAAAATCAATAAAATATATTTTTTTTTAAAAAAAAGAAGAGAGCAGGAGCCTTTTCACCCAGGGGTAGTAATAACTACTTGAAGCCATAGGAGACTCTTAGATCCAAGCTCACTCTTCTCTGTAAAGTGGGCATAAAGTACCTATTTTCCCTCTTGTGGTTCCAGAAAGAGCAAGGATTAATTTGTTTAGTCCTCAAGCATTATGCCACTGTTAGGCTATTCCCAAACATCCCTTTGGAAATATGACTGCTGGTACTGCTCCCATGGAATGCACAGTGAGATTGGAGCACACCCTGCCCCTGGATATGAAGGCACAGGTGATGAAACCCCTTACACTGCCCCTCTCTGAGCCCATTCTCCTCTTCTGCAAAATGGAGATAATACCCGCTTCTCCTTATTCTAAGGAGGAAAGCGATATCTATAAAATACTAAAGCTGTAGTGGCTACTTCCACTGCTGCGCTATGACTACCATTATTTTTACTCTTATTCCACTTCTTGCAATTTACAGAATGCTTTCATAATCATTAACTTGTTTAATTTTCGTGTGGGGTTGACTCTGTATGTATTGTATTCCCATTTTATAGATTTTAAAAAATGAGGCTTTCAGGGACTGTTTTACTCAAAGTCAATCAACTAGTTAAGTGGCAGAGTCAAGGCTCCAAACTAGTTCCTGTAACTCCTACCTTCTCCACCTGCCACCCCATAGATCAGTGGTTCTCAACCTTCTGGCCCTTTAAATACAGTTCCTCATGTTGTGAACCATAAAATTATTTTCGTTGCTACTTCATAACTGTAATGTTGCTACTGTTATGAATCGTAATGTAAATATCTGATATGCAGGATGGTCTTAGGCGACCCCTGTGAAAGGGTCATTCGACCGCCAAAGGGGTCGTGACCCACAGGTTGAGAACCGCTGCCATAGATGAACACAGATCAAAGAATACAGACCCTAGAAGTAAGGTGGCCAATGTGGGTGGGTGGAGTTCATCAAAAAGAGTTGTTGCAGGTAAGTTTTAAGAGGGTCCAGTAGTGGTGGACATGGCCAGGAGCAGGTGATCTGGTAGGAAGAACCCAGCAAGGAGGCACTGGCACTGGTCCTGCTTGCAGGGATGAGACCAGCCAATAAAGGGGACCCTGGCATCATCTCATGCCCAAGAGCAGAGGTCAGGGGACAGAGGCTCATGAAACCCTGTGTTGAATGGCTGCTCAAGCCAGACAGTTTTCCAGGTAAGGCAAGGGTATGAGGAGATGCTGTGGCTGAGGCAAGCCAACTGCTTTCCCTCAACTCCTCAAAAGATAGCCAGAGCTGGGGGTAAAGCCCAGGGTCTTCATTTATTTACCTGTGTAACTTCTTTGTACATATTTCCTCATCTATAGAGTTCCCTACCTTGCCTGCCTCATAGGTTCATAAGGAGGCTCAAATGAAGTTATGTCTACAGAAGTTCTTTAAAGATCATGAAGTGTTGGCAGAGTGAGATGCTGCCTTCGCTGGTTCACAGTGAGAGTGCCAGTACCTATGACCGGATCCTACATGGGCCTGTTCAGGTCTCTGTCTGTCCCAGCCTCTGTCCTGCCCTGACAGGACGCTCCAGGCTCCCAGCCTTGGTCCTCAGCCACCCTGCCTACCACACCTCCTGGTGCCCACCTTCCTCAGTCCTTCCTAGCTGCTTCCATTTTTCATTCTGTCGGACACCATCTGCTTGGCCGTTTTTCTCTTCAGATATTATTAGAAATATCCAGAGTTGTAATTGTTTAATGGTTGGCATTTCTCCTGTTTCACAGGAGGCCCAGATCAAGCCCACCCCAGACTCATGCCCTGGGTCTGGCAGAATTGACCAGTGACAGCTGTGCAGGGGTCTGCCTGGCATTATAAAGAGCTTTCTCCCAGGTGCATTATTAGAAAAGAAGGAGGAAAGAAGGCCGCAGGCACAATCCAATTGCACATTCTCCTCAGTGTGTTAGAACTGCATCGCCCTGTAGTGTGCAGTTCTCGGTGGGCTGGACAGCTTCCCTGAAAGAAGTCCAGATCAGAACCTCAGGTGCATGACACCTGGGGAGCCCCAGGCACCTAAGTCATACCTGGACACATCTTCCTCTCCACATACCTCATGAAGCCTGAACCCAGTTTATGCTCAGCTTCTTTTCAACCTAGATTCTCAGTTCAGCCATTTTTGAGAAGAATCTGACTCCTTTCAGATGATCCCTTTCACCACCACCCCAACAGACATCCACACCTAGTGTTTGCAAAAGTCTAGCCTTGCCATTTTATAATATCTCTACCTCTCCACATAGCCCCACCCCTGGGTTCTTGTTTTATTCAGGACACTTGGGGACTCCCTCTCAGCCAAGCTTGGACTCCTCCCCTTCATCCTCAGCCTTCAGGTACCTGTGAGGCTCTGGGGTCCCTGGAGAGCCAGGCCTTACAGAACACGGGGCCAGTTCGTTTAGTGATGCCTTGGACCTAGCCCAGGGGAGAGGTCAGATGGCGTTTTCTCGGGCCCCTCGGAATTTTTCAGGGAGCATCTCCCAGGCAGGCAAAGTGGCTAGTCTGATTTCCATGAGTCACACAGTTTCCACCTGTTTCTGCTGAGGCCAGAACTAGAAAGTATTTGAAGTAGCAGCATTAGAGATTGACATGGGAAAGACGACAGGAAAAAAAGAAAAAAGAAAGACCACAGCATGGACCTGAGCTCCTAGTATTTGAGACCTTTGTAATCTGACCCCACCCACTGCTGCTCATGTGTGTTCCTGTCTCCACTTCTGTCATGCTGGCCACCTTTGCTCTCCAGATCTTACCCAGCCTCCATGGTACATCATCAGTCCCACTTCTTCCAAAAGCCTTCCTTGGCTTCTGCAGTCTCTTCTTTGAAACCCAACCATATGGATCATACATACCACACAGTATAGTATTTGGGATCTTTACACCTCAAGACTGGCAGACACATCCCTAAGGCCATCAACTCTTTTTTCAGTTGACTTAGTTTCTGGGCCTTGTCCTCTGACATATATCCCTTTGCTAATCTCCCCCTGACTCTCTGGGGACCAGACCATACATGCTGTTCCATCTGCAAACTGACCTTGACATTGCATAGCACTCTGTCCCCTCCTGCTCTGACTGCCATGTAACCATTAATGTAACCCAAAGTGATGATTGCTTCTTTAAGCAGCTCTATGTGACGCAAAAGGACCAGTTTAGAGAGAGAAGCAAGTCTTCCATCTCTGCCAGTCAACTAGTAATCTAGTTGTGTAACATAGGCAAATCTCTTTCTCTCTTACCTCAGTTTCCTGTTGAGAATAATGGAGTTGAGAATTTCCTCTTGGAAATTCTTTATGTAGGTTTTGAGTAATAAAATGTTGGTGATTTTTCCAACTGTACCTAGT
Source organism: Myotis lucifugus (assembly GCF_000147115.1). Taxonomy (NCBI): domain Eukaryota; kingdom Metazoa; phylum Chordata; class Mammalia; order Chiroptera; family Vespertilionidae; genus Myotis; species Myotis lucifugus. Next base: position 870,826 of record NW_005871186.1, read on the forward strand.
AGATAGTATGTTCAATAACGGTTCATCTTCTGATAGTTCTGCCTCCTGCTTTTATACTTGAGGATACTTCTGAGTCTGATTCTCCCACTCTGTACTTGGGCATGTAATTTCCTTACCCTTAAATACTTCCTCCTGGAGAGGAGAGGTCAGGTCTGGTTCTAGCAGAGCTGCGCCCCTAGGGAACCTGGTACAGATCTATTCCATTCCCCCCATCTCTGTCCCACCCCAAACCCCTGGAGGCCATGGTTAGTAGAGATGTTAACCAGATGGCTCACCCTTTCATGCCCTGAGCTCCACTACTTAACTGACTTCCAGAAAGTGCGTTCGACTGTATTTCCAGACAGCAGACCAGACCTTGGTTTTCCCAAATGGGAAAGAGTCCAGAGCTCACACCCCACATCCCCAGGGGCCTGCTGTGGGCTTCTGCCTCTCCCATTTGCATTGGAGGCAGGCTGAGTCTCCCACCAGTGGTTAAGTAGATGGGTAACCAGCTGAGAGCTAAAGTTCCTCTCAAATTCTCCTTCACCAACCCCCAACCCCCTTCACCTCCATTCACCCGCCTTTCAGTTTCCCTGGCAACGCTGAGTGCTCATCCTGGAAAACTTTATCCGAAATCTGCTCTGGGCAGCTTTCCAAATCCATGCTAACCTGATTAGGTATCTCTAGGGGCCTTGCCAGCTAATCAGATTAGGCAGCACTAATGGTAGTGAGGACTTTGAGTGGGCGCAGAGCAGTAAAACATATTGTATACTTAGTGATAATTATCCTGCCTTTTGTGTCATTGATTTATCTGCCTCCCTCCCCGTCCCCTGTCTTGTGTGTTGGCCCTAGCGATCCGGAGGAAGGAGAATGGCTGGTATGACGAAGAACACCCTCTGGTCTTCCTCTTCTTGGGATCATCTGGAATAGGTAATGGGAGCAGATCAGCCAGGGGGAAGAGGAACTGAGGGAGCCTCAGCTGCTGTGGGCCAGGGTCAGGCCACCCACCTCTAGTTCAACTCCAGCTCCCCATACAACTGCCTCCAAATTACAGAGCCCACAAGAGGGTCATCTGTCACAGCAGGAATAGCTGGAAGGATGCCCCTCCCTCTGGAAGCTAGGGTGCGGGGCCTAATTCACCTGGAGGGCCAGGCTCTGTGGGGCCTGGTAGCCCTGCTCCAACCACTCTGCATCCCCTGAGGCTGGCCTTTGGGTACAATTAAACCAGCTCCACTGCCCAGCTCATCAATCTTATTCAATATAACCTGAGACATAACCTGCTAGGAAGCTAAAGAAAGTCCCTGAGGACCAATACAGTGCTAGGTGCCTAGCAAAATTGGCTACAGTAAAACGGGTTGGGTATTTTTCTAGCCAGTTAGGCTAAGGCATTCTCACCCCTTACTCCCTAGCTCCACTACCTTCTGCATTGACTTGGGGAATTTCATGCATATTGTTGCCACTGCCGCCTCTTTCCCTCAGCATTTTTGTGGGCTTACCTCTCCCTCAGATATAGGGTCCAAAAAGGTTACCACCACCTCACCACGATACTATAGAACAGTGGTTCTCAACCTGTGGGTCGCGACCCCTTTGGCAGTCGAACGACCCTTTCACAGGGGTCGCCTAAGACCATCCTGCATATCAGATATTTACATTACGATTCATAACAGTAGCAACATTACAGTTATGAAGTAGCAACGAAAATAATTTTATGGTTGGGTCACAACATGAGGAACTGTATTTAAAGGGCCAGAAGGTTGAGAACCACTGCTATAGAACTTGACTTTCTAGACAGTGACTTCCAAAGTCTTGACCATCCTACCAAATGGCCCTTCAGAGCCACCACTTGGGTAGTGTCGTTCTTTCTTTATATTACAAAGTCTGTGAAGCCAAGGAGAGGTGCCCTCCCTACCTCTAGTTGGTCTGTGGCTCCAGGCCTGCTGAATGGCAAGATCATGGGTGTCTAGAGAACATGCAGTGCAGTGAGCCAGGAGCCAGGGTGCTCCTGGAGGAGCAAGGTTTGTGCTGAGCTTCAAAGGACGAGTTGGCTCTGAATTATAAGAGTCAACCTCCCACTCTTAGGATGTTGCTCTAGAGAAAAAGCCTCAATCCTCATCCACTGAAAAATCAAGGTGCAATTCAGACTTTGATTCTGGTCCCAGCTTCATTCACCTTTAATTCCCTTGGTGACTTTGTAAGAGTCACTGACCCTCTCCAAGGGTCAACATTTCCATCCATAAAACATATTATTTTCAGTGTCCATAGTTTTCTAACATTTCATTCCAGGAGATAGTTATCTGGTCCTAACCCAATTCCTCTCCCTTCTTTCTTACTAGGAAAAACAGAGCTGGCCAAGCAGACAGCCAAATACATGCACAAAGATGCCAAAAAGGTAAGGACTGGGACCTAGGCCTGATCTTCAGGCCTTTGAGACCTTGCCACTCCTGCTAGCCCAAAAAACCTAGACTCCCTGAATCTGACAATAGCCAATCAAAGATAGGCTCTGGTCCTGGCCGGTGTGGCTCAGTTGGTCGGAGTGTATTCCCATATACGCTTCTCTCTTGCTCGCTCTCTCTCTCTCTCTCTCCCTCTCCCTCTCCCTCTCCCTTCCCCTCTCTCTAAAATTAATAAGCATATTCTCAGGTGAGGATTTTCTTAAAAAAAAAAAAAAAAAAAGAGGGCTCTGGAATGTGAAGCAGGCCTCACCTCTGGCCCCAACTCAGCCACCAATTGCTCCAGGAATTTGGGCAAGTGATCCAACTTCTTTGTACCTCAGTTTCTTCATCTATGAAATAAAAAGACTGCTCCTTGCCCTGCCCTGACTCTTGGGGCACATGGGAGAACCCAGTGAGATTCATTCATACAATATTTTCAAACATCTACTCTGTGCCAGGTATTATACTAGTTCCTTAAAAAAAGTGTTAATTTTGACATTTTCCCTGCCCTGAGGAACTCGGTCTGGAGAAGGAAACAGCTGTAGAAACATACCATTACTGTGCATCAAGGCCATGCCAGAGGGAGTCCTGGGGCCTGTAGGAGAAAAAAAGTAGGAACAAGGGGGTGTCTTATTGCTTCTCTCCATCCCACATGAGCTTTTAGATAGGATTTCTTTTTTTTCTTTTTTAAGAATTTTTTTTAAGATTTTTTATTGATTTTTACAGAGAATAAGGGAGAGAAAGAGAGAAACATCAATGTGAAAGCAGAACATCGATTGGCTGCCTCCTGCACTCCCCCTACTGGAGATTAAGCCTGCAACCTCAGCATGTGCCTTGACCAGAAATGGAACCAGCAGTTTTTCCGTGCATGGGATGACGTCCAACCAACTGAGCCATACTGGCCAGGGAAAATCAGATTTCTTATGTCTAAGCTGTGGGGTTGTCACAGTCCCCTTTCCCCAGCCCTGGATTCTCCATAGGAGAGGACCACTCCATCCCTTATTCATTCAGACTCTGGCTTTCCGAGGCCTGCTCAGTTTGACTTTCTATGCTGACAGGCAGTACGTTCATGCAAAGAGAAATGCCAGAGAGAGCTATTCTTGGAGACTGCAGGAACATTTCAATGAAGGCCAAACCTCCTTTATTCTACCAGCCTTCCCAGTGCGGAGGCTAAGGTCCCCCTGCCCACCACTGGTGGGTGCCCACGACCCTAGGTGCCCTTGCCTCATTTCTGTGGAACGCCTCCCCAGCTGAAGTGATAAGAATTGCTCAGACCTTGCCAGCCAAACTACCCCAGCAGCAGAGCCCTGGGCACCTCCTGTCCTGCTTCTGACCTAGTTGCCCCTTTGCCACCTTCCTGAGGGCCTGGCAGCCACAGAAACAAGGTAACTCAGGCTGTGTCCTAAGCTGCATCCATGGCCTCCTTCTGCCTAATAACTGGCTGAAGCCTTCTAAGCCTCCCTGGCTCTGCTAGTAGCTATGCTTTGCCTCAGCCAAACCCAGAGCAGACCCACTTGACAGGCAGGCAGGCAAGGCGCAGCACATGACATGCTAGTGTGCTCCAACTGAAATAGCATTTTTAAGACAATTCATCAGGTTGGCAGCGATTGAAACAATTAGCACTCTGGAAAGGGCCATAAACTAGCAAGACTATTAGGGAAGATGCAGTTACAGGCAGGAACCACCTGATTAGGGATGAAGAATTCTGAGTGTTTTAATTTTAATACTGTCAGAAAGGTTAATATTTAATTACAAATTATAATCTCCTTATCCGAGCTGTCTTAATGTGTCTTCATACACAGTGGAAGTAGAAGGAAAGTATCTGCTGACTTGCTGGTGTAGAAAGGCGAGGGGGCTTGTGGAAAGACTGATGATGCAAGTCATTTTTCACTTGGAGCATCACTTCAGTTGGAGGCATATTTACACCAGTGCAGGGTGTTCTGATGGCACGTTCAACGCATGCCTCACCCAGGAGACTGAAATAACGCCATCACCCCTTGGAGACAGTGGGCTGGGTGGTCCAGGTTCTGGAGCCAGTCATTTCTTGGCACAGGTTCCAGTTCTGTTTTGTCAGGTTACTTTATCCCTGTACAATTCAGCTCTCTTGTCTCAGAGTGAGGCTGTCTAGTACTTCGTCTGAGGTTGTCAGAGCAGCAAATGAGCTCAGGCTCTAGCACATAGTAAGTGCCTGTTCCCTTGTCTTGTATTTATTCATCACCTCATATTTTCCACATCAGTCCCCTATTGACTGTCTTATTTGATCTTATGAGGAAAACAGCATAGATGCTAAATCAGACCCACTTTTCAGATGCAAAAACTGACCTGTGGCATTAAGGGGTCTGTCCAAGGTCAGTTGTTAAAGGAAAAAGTAAAATCAGAATCCAGCCAAAACCGGTTTGGCTCGGTGGATAGAGCGTCGGCCTGCGGACTGAAAGGTCCCAGGTTCGATTCCGGTCAGGGGCATATACCTTGGTTGCGGGCACATCCCCGGTGGGAGGTGTGCAGGAGGCAGCTGGTTGATGTTTCTCTCTCATCGATGTTTCTAACTCTCTATCTCTCTCCCTTCCTCTCTGTAAGAAATCAATAAAATATATTTTAAAAAAATAAATAAATAAAAAATAAAATATATATATTTTTTTAATTTCAGAGAGGAAAGAGAGGGAGAGAGAGAAACATCAATGATGAGAGAGAATCATTGATTGGTTGCCTCCTGCACACCCCTACCAGGGATCAAGCTGGAAACCCTGGCATGTGGCCTGACTGAGAATTGAACCGTGACCTCCTGGTTCATAGGTCAATGCCCAACTACTGAGCCACACCAGCCGGGCCCCTATGATGTTTTTAGGGAGAGTAGGAGGAGGGGTGGACATCAATGTGAGAAAGACAGATCTATTGGCCACCTCCTGCACGTGCCCCGATTGGGGTCAGGGATTAAACCTGTAACCCAGGTATGTGCCTTTGACTGGGAATCAAACCTGCTACCCTTTGGTACACAGGCTAATGCTTTAACCACTGAGCAACACTGGCCAGGGCCAATCTCTCAACTCTTCTCTCAATATCATTGTTCTCACGTGCAATAGGAGGCTAAAGTATAAACTTGTCAGTTTGTCCCTATGATGCATAGGGAGACGAGAGGCATGAGAATCCTATCATATTTATGTGTTTTATTTTTAAATCATAGGTAGTGCTTCTGCAGAACCCTTGATTACAGATTCTGCATTTAGCATAGACATTCTATGGCCATGTAATAGGCATGTTTGAGACCTTCAAAATCCAAGAGCCCTGGACCGTAAGCTATCTAATACCTCCAGAATCCAACAAGTGGTGTGTAGGAAGTGTCACTATAGGGCCCAGTGTTAAAGTGGCCTAACAAAATGAAATGAGCACTGGCTTGGGAGTCGGTGACTTGAATTCAAGTTCTGGCTTTCAGATCCTTAGTTGCCTCATTTATAAAAAGTCACTCATAGCTCTAGACCTGGCTGCCTCACAAGACATTGTTTGCACATTTTTATAATTTTTTATCAGATCCATGAGCTTATTTTTTCATTAGCCTCTACTATGCCTCCCAAATTGAGCAGCTTTATTAACTCCCATTATTAGGGTTAATAATCCTTGAGAAAAAAAACCTTAATGCTTTTCTGTGATCTCATCCTGAAATAGAGTGGTGGAGCCTTAAAGACTTGCAGTTATAGGGCAGAATGACAAAGGGGTCAGAGCATGAATCTGAGTCCAGCTGCCTGTGTTCAAATCCCAATTCTAAACTACTCTGTGGAGTTGGCCAGGATCTCAGTTTACATCAGTTTTCTCATCTGCAAATGGGTTTTTAAATGGTGCCTATCTCATTGGATTATTATGAATGTTAATGAGATGAAATAAAATGATAAACAACATTCTTAGCACCTGGTAAGCAATCAATACATGTTGGATATTACTGTCATTATCCTTGCCTCACTTCTAGATAACCCTAAGCTAAGCTCATATGAAACCAAAATTATTTCAGTCAAGAAAATCAAGCCCTGAGGCTTGTTCAAATTTACTTAATAATTTAGTAGAATCCAGATCACTTGACATAAGTAAGCCCTAGTCTATACTCCCAGTATCCTGGAACATTGATATCTGGGCACAAAACTCAGAACCCTTCAGATAAAGACTGCCAACAGCCCAACTGATTGACAGAGCCAGAAATATGAGGCAGTAAAATAAATGGCTAAGGGTGTAAACTTGGAGCCAAATTGTCAAGCTTGAGTAACCTTGGGCAAATTACTTTAATCTGTGACTCAGTTTTGTCATCTGTAAGATGGAGATGATAATAGTGCTTACCTCATAGACTTGAAAATGTTATGAGCCCTTTATAACTTGCCAGACACATAGTAAGCACCCATAGTAAGTTACTGTGAGCTATTATCAGATACCCATCTCATGGCTTCCAGCCCATTGCTCCCTCTGGGCAGCACTCCCAGCTTCCCCATGTCCATCTTCCCACCCTTCCTGAAGCCTGTTTCTCTTGGCTGAGCTGTCTGGGCCCTCTGAAAATGCTTGCTGGCTAAGTCCCATGTGCTTAGATAGCAGGGATCACCCCCACATGACCTTAATAACTCTCCCAGGCCTTTCCCACCTCTGGGTTAGGTCCTCTCCTCAAGCCCCTGGTGAGACTAGGAGAGGGAACAGGGCCTGTGTTACACAGGAAAAACTATAGCTCAGAAAGGGGAGGCAGCGTACCTAAGGCCACACAGATAGTGGCAGAACTGAGACTAGAAGCAGGCCCCTGGCTGCCAGCCTGGGGCTCTTTCTGCCACCCCGTACCTTGGGTACAGAGTGACAGGACAGAGAAAAAACTAGAAGTACATCACTGAGTGAATTTGAGACCAAAGACTGAGCTAGAATAGGCCTGCATTTCAAATATAGCTACCACCCTCCCAGGGCCTTGGCACCCGTCATCCCCAGCTCTCAAGAGACATGAGGTTAGTGAGTGTGCTCTCTCAGACAGGAGCACGTGCCAGCAAGAGAGGAGCCTGGGGAGAGAGTGGGGAACCCTGTATGGGTGGAGAGACGGCACCCATGAATGCCTTTATAACTCCCTAAATTCTTCATGAAAAGGAGTGTGTTCTCTGCCTGTGTTGGCTCACAAATGCCACACTACCCAGTGTTCTCTTCCAGGGCTAATCATGGTCAGGCCTCACCCCAGGGGACCACTTCCTTGGAAATCACCCCTAGACCCAGCAGTGGTGAGAGAAAGGCTGCAAGCTACGTTATGGGTGACTTTAGATGAAATAAAGAAATGTAAATAAATAAAAAGGTTTATTTGTTTAAAAGAAAAGTAAACTAAAAGGGCATGTGCCTACAATGACTTGCAAATGTGAGGGCACCATGCAGCCATCTGGGTATGTGTTGCTCCCCTCCATGTCATCATGATCCGCGCTGATTGCAACTGACTTTGTCCATGTCTGCCCACCCTACTCAACGGGTGCCCCTCAAGGACAGAGACCAAGTCTTGTTTACTGTTGTAGCTCCAGTGCCCAGCACACACGGATGCCTTCAGGAAATGTGGAATGGATGGGAGAACGGGAAGTTGGGTGGATGATGTGGTAATCAGACCAGTAGAGGCCTGCCTGAGAAAAGAGACATTCTGGGCCCAATTTAGAAGGACAGGGACATGACTTGGTTCGTTATGGTAAGGAATGGAATCATGTAGGGACTGAGTTAAGAGAAAGAGGCAAGGAGCCAGAAAGAACATATAAGAATGGGATGGAAGATCCTGAGTTGGTGTGGTCTGAAAGCTTGTGGGTATTTGCCTTCCTGCTGATTGGACTCATGCTTGTTTCCACACAGGGCTTCATCAGGCTGGACATGTCTGAGTTCCAGGAGCGGCATGAGGTGAGTGAGAGTCCTCGGTGAAGTGTGGTTTGCAGGGCTGAGAATTTTGATGTGGCTTGTCATTTGGGCCTGAGATAATTCCAGCAGCCTTGGGATTTGTCCTTTGGGGACATATGTGTACAGCAGGGTCACTGACCTGTTTGCATAAGATTTGCTCTGAAGAATAAGCATAGAAAAGATCTATTTGCTCTCCCATCATAGCAGGATTCCTGCCACCCCAGGATTCAGCCTGACACTCCTTGTTGAGATAGGTAGTCTTAACATTGTATGTAAAGCCATCTTCTTGTACTTGCCCCAAATTGGAAACTCAAAGCATGGAAAGGCCTCTGTAACATGTTTCCTTCCTTCCCCTAGGTGGCCAAGTTTATTGGGTCCCCACCAGGCTACATCGGCCACGAGGAGGGTGGGCAGCTGACCAAGAAGCTGAAACAATGCCCCAATGCCGTGGTGCTCTTTGACGAGGTGGATAAGGCCCATCCAGATGTGCTTACCATCATGCTGCAGCTGTTTGATGAGGTGAAATGGGCCGGAATGGAGGCAGGGACACCCTTAGGTATGAGGGTCTGTGAGCAGTAGGAACCAAGGGCCCAGAGGCCTGTCAGATCATTCCTCATCTTGCTGCTCCCCCATGTGTACATTCGGGCACTTAGCAGATGTGGTTTCACTCCCTCTCTGGACCAGGGCCCAGGCTACCTTCCAGAGAAACAGAATGGGGCAGAGGTGCCAGGAGAGAAAGACCTGAACTTGTAGTTCCAGCTGTTTCATCTTCAGGCATCAGGGACCTCGTGTGACATACAGGAAGGCTGAATCCAAAGTAAGCTCAAGAACCTTTCTGGCTCATGGACCTCTTCGGAGGAGCTCCAGGCTCATCACAAATGAGACAGCATCCCCCTCCCACTACACACACACACACACACACACACACACACGCACACATACACGTGGAGTAAATTCTAAATGAGAAGAAGCCCTTTTATTCAACACATTTCTATATACCAGGCTGTGCTAAAGACTTTACAGATGGTATCACTAATCATCACAATAGCCATGCAAGGTAGAAACAATCTCAGTTTTCACAGATGAAGAAATTGAGGTTCAGCAGTTATAAATGACTTGCCCAAGGCCACAGAGCTACTGTGTGGAGGAGCCAGGTTTGGGCTGCAAATACATCTGACCCTAGAGCCCCAGTTCTCCCCTCTGTACCGCTCCTTACCTTGAGGGAGAGCTTATCTGAAGGGGATGACCTCCACCTTTTCCAGGGACTGCAGACCAGGATGAGCCTTCTCTTCTCCCTCACAGAAGCTCTATTAGCCAGCATGTTGCCACATGGAGTCCTACCCACCTTTTCTACTTAGCCCTAGGGAAACAGGAAAGAGTTTTGCTTCCCGTGTCACAAGTGCACTAGATGAGGTACATGAAGGAACAAACCCTGGACCAAATAGTAGACCAGGTACCAAGCCAAGAAGACCCACATTCAAATGTCCCCACAGCTTCCCACCACCTTCCCCACCTGGCCTAGCATCCTTGCCCCTGCCGGAGTTTTGTTGAGGTCTTCCTAGCTTCTCAGCTACTCCCTATCCCAGACTTCTGCTGTTGAATGAAGACCAGTCCTTCAAATGTCACAAATTCAGTTATGCCTGTGCCCTAAAACCTTCTGCTCTGTTCCGGACTCGATGGGATTCAGATAGTCAGCTGTGCACCAAACCTGCCCTCCAGGGGCTCCCTGCCTGGTAGACAGGTGGAAAGGACATGTGATAATAGTTGATATTTTTGTACTTTGTATGCCAGGCACTGTTCTAAAAATTTACATGTATAAATTCCTTTAATCCTCCCAACAACCTTAGGAAGATAGATATTATTACTGCCTCCATGTAACAAATGGGGAAACTGAAGTAAAGTGAGATAAGTAAGTCACCCATGGTCACACAGCTGGAAAGAGGGAATCCAGGTTCGAACCCAAGCAGTTCAGTTCCAGAGCCTGCAGCTTAAATAATAACTTCCATGCCGCTGGGACCAAAAGAAAGAGATAGATCAGCAGTGAAGCATTCACAGGAAGGGAGAATCCAGCAGCCGGTTTGGCCTCTGACATCCCTGGAGAGGTACCTCTGATGGCCTCCTTGGCCCAGAAGGACAGAAGGCAAATGCAGACTGAAATACAATTGGCCCCACATGGAAGCCCTGTTCACCCCTCCCCTGCTGTCACTCCACAATGGCCTTTTGGGAATTGATAATTCCTTTCTGCAGCCTCTACTAGCCCACTGCAGTTTCTGATATTTATGCCCTTGTTCCATTGACCAAAGCTGCCATCCGAGTTTGCTTAGCCAGATATATGCATTGTGCCCCTTGAGGACAGGGACCTTGTCCTACTCCAACCATTGCCAGAGCCCACAACATCACGGGAAATGCTTTATGACTAACGTAATTAAGCAAACCTTCTAAGGATGAATAAGTGTTTGCCAGATGAAAATAGGTGAGAACCCGCCAGCGGCACACATCAGATGTGCAGAAGCATAGGGAGCATAAAGCGAGCCTGCTATACCCAGGGACCGACAGTTTCATACTGCT
>NW_005871186.1:881775-909786 GCF_000147115.1 Myotis lucifugus
GGATTTCTGGCCTGATGACTGGACTGCTGCTGCTGCTATCAGCTGAGGCAGGAATGCAGGAAAATGAGCTGTAAATTGGAGAGGAAGGTGGGGAGCTGAGTTTAGAACTGTTAAAAGGCAATGCCTGAGGAACAGCCGGATGGAGATGTCTAAGTGGTCATTCATCAGTTGGAGAGGTTTGGAGCAGTGGTCGCCAACCTTTTGGACCTCACAGACCACCGGTTGGCAACCATTGCTCCAAAGGTTTCCTTAAACCAGCGGTCACCAACCTTTCGGACCTCACTGTCCACCAGTGGTCCACGGACCACCGGTTGGTAACCGCTGGTCTGGAGCATAGAAGAGGTATGTACTAGACATAGAGATTCAGGAATGGTCCAGCACAGACAGGGTAATGGAAACTAAGGGAAGGGATGAGATCTCTCAACTAGGGAGAATAGTGTGCAGAGAAGAGGAAAGGGCTAAAACAGAGCCTGCACCTACCAGGAAGAGTCAAAGGGGGAATTGATAGAGCAAAGCAAGAGACTGTGGTTCATTATGGGGCAGAAGGGACACAGATCAAACACAGTCCCTGCCTCGGTGTTCATGAATGAGTGGGGAAGACAGGCAACAAAAGGCAGTTCAGGGAACTATGGTGAGTGCTGCACTATGAGAAGCAAGTGCTGTGAGTTGTAAGGGCACCTAATCAAGTCTGGGGGCATGAGGGAAACCCCTCATTCCTACCCTGCCAGTTCTCCCAAGCCTGGGCCCAGAAAAGCAGAACTTATTGTTCTCTTCAAAGCACCAAGCAGGACTAATGCTGGTCACATCCCAGGTGACCCCTATGGCACAGAGCCACAGTCCCAGGAAGAGACTGGCCCGCAAAAAGCCCACCCTCTGCTCCTCCCTTCAAAGAGACAAGCAGTGGGAAAACCGCCCATGGAGCCCTGGGGTGAGCATTCATACCCCACCCAGGGTGTGAGCGTTCCAGTCATTGCTGGAAGGTGGGACAGTGACAGCTCCCTCTTTGGGACACATCTTTATTGCCAAGGACTCTGAGGACAGAGACATGAAGTCACCCTTGGGTCAGTCATACACTGCACCTGCTCCCCTGATCCACCTGGGACCCATCCTCAGGCCCAGTTATGAGCACAGCTTTGATCTCTCAGAATGAAATCGTCGCTGGTTATTGCTCTGGCCAGTGCAGCAGTGTGTGCACTCAGTCCTCGGGAATGACTGTGAACATATAGTGTCATATGCATGCACCTGGGCATGTCACACACTCATGCAGACCTGGTCCCCACTAAAGAGTGGATTCTCTCGTATTGTAACCTATAAGCAAGAAAACTAATGGCAAAAGCTCAAGAATACCCAGTTGTGCCCTTGCCTTCCCCTTGTCCCATCCAAAGGCAGGGACAGGAGAGTGAGCAGGGACTTAGATCACAAGGCCCCTTTTGAACAGACCCCCTTGGAAATAACACTTTCTGAGAGGCCTGTTCCAAGGGCTAGTGTAAAGTGAGGCTGAAAAGCACCCAATACCATGGCCAGCATGCTCTAGGTGCTCAGGCAATGCACATTCCTTCCCATATTGCCTAGAAGGACCATTGCTTTGGGGGGTTTTGTTTTTGTTTTTTAATATTTCTATTTTATTTTATTATTTTCTATTTTTTAGTGATTTCAGAGAGGAAAGGAGAGAGAAAGAGATATAGAAACATCAGTGATGAGAGAAAATCATTGATCGGCTGCCTCCTGCACGCCCCCTACTGGGGATTGAGCCTGAAACCCAGGCATCAAACCTGGGACCTTTCAGTTCACATGCTGATGCTCTATCCATTAAGCCAAACCAGCTAGGGCACCATTGCTTTGGTTTTAGAAGCAGGGGCTGACTGAGTCAGGGCAACAGGGAAAGGAAAACGCTTGAGGATTGGTTTCCAGCTGAGGCTGGGACAGGCAGGAGCCCACAGACCTGTCCCCCAGAGTCATGTTATCTGGCCTGGTAGGAGCTATGTTTTGTCTGTAACCCAGAGGAAATCCCAGGCAGGTCTCCTTCTTCCCACACTTGTCTCAGTTGTTTCTCTCCAGCAAGGATCAAAGGATGCAAACTCAATTTGGCAGAATTCTGAGAAAATTTTACTTAGGGAAAGAAAATTTCATGGAGCCTCATTTATCCAGCACTATTCGTATGACCTCAGTAGACTGGTGCAGAAGGAAGGGCGTGTCTCTGTGATCACATAGTTTGAGCCTCAGCTGAAGAGTTTACTAATGTGAGACCTTGAATGAATTACCTAACCTCTCTGAGTCTCAGTTCCTCTGTAGGGGTTGTGAGGATTTAGGCATTTTACAGGCACTGAACACTTACTATGCACCAAACACTGTTCTAGGACCCAGAGAGAACAAGATCCAGCCTCCACCTTCTTGGAGCTTCTGGTGGGTGGAGTGCAATGGTACACAGAAAACATTAAGCAGGTCCCTATGGCGGAAATGCCCATCAGTGTCCACTGTTGTTGCTCCATCAGTGCCTCTCAGTGAGGTCCTGATCATTGCTTTTGTTCTACTGCAAAGTGCTGCTTACGGTGATAGATGTGAGGTTTGCTGAGTGGATGGAGCTCCTTGCCCTTGAACTAAATGACCTATACTTTCCTTATTCTTCTGTCTCTTCCTCTGCTGTTGCTCCTTTTCTCTTTCCTTGGTGCATCTGTCTCCAGTACAGATGCTCTCTTTTATGTCACTTCTAGAAAGAAAGATTCCAAGGAAACTTCCCAAGTTGGTTAAAGGAAGAACATTATTTTCTATTCCTCTCTGTTTCTATTCATTTTGATCCAACAAATATATATGTGTTTGCTACAGTAATAACATTTCACAACATTTGCACAGTTTTAATAAAGACAGATGTGGGTAAAGTGAAAAATAAATTTGCACAGCTTGGTTAACTAAGGAATATTCTTCAGTATGACCATATCTCATCTTCACAGTGGCCCAGTGAAATACCCTCCTCTGAACAGCAACTTGGGCTTCCCCTGTGATAACACGTAATGCACTGACTTGTCATTACTGGTTTCCTAAGTGTCGCTCCTCTAGACTGGGAGCATGTCAAAGGCTCACTGGGTCCCCAGTGCCCCAACACAGAGCCTGGACTAGAGTGGGCTTCCAGAACAGTGTATTGGATGGGTGCATGTGAAATCAAGCTGACTTCTGGGTGCCAGGGATAATTAGATACCCTGACTGTTGACACAGCAAATGCAGTCTCGCTGCAGGTGCTCAGTATGTGAAGCAGTTGCAGCCCAGGGCAGTGAGCACTGCAACCGAGGGTGAGAACAGTGCTCAGAGAATCCAGGGAGCAAGCAGCTGACTCTGCCAGGGGTAGGGGAGACATGGGTTCTGGAGAGACCTGGAAGAGGTGCTCGGTCTTGTAGCTCCCTAACTGTACAGTCACTGCTCATTCCCAGGGCCGGCTGACAGATGGAAAAGGGAAAACCATCGACTGCAAGGACGCCATCTTCATTATGACCTCCAACGTGGCCAGTGACGAGATTGCACAGCACGCACTGCAGCTGAGGCAGGAAGCTTTGGAGATGAGCCATAACCGTATCGCTGAGAACCTTGGTATGGCACATAGCCTGGGCTGTCTAGGCAACTGGGCAAGTGCCCAGATCACCAGCACATCTCTTGGGGGCAAGGATGGCATTGGGGTCCTAGGCCTTGGTGAGGGTCCTGGTAGCTGGCAGTGACCAGATTCTAAGCACCATACCAGATATGAAGGGAGGCAGACAATGCCCTTACTTCCTCTATAAAGCCCCAGGTCTCAGGTGACAGGAGGGTCCCAGACAGAGGAATGGATGGAGCACCCCAGGTGAAGGACCAGGAAGAGGCCAGGGTCTTGGGGAGCTGAAGGGTCCCTTACTTAACAGAGATGCTTTGGTGCAATGAGGGGACAGCAGATCAGAAACTATGGAGATGGACACAAACTTTTTCAGCCGAGGAGCCTTCCTGGGTAGGTAGGCTGGAGAGTGCTGGAAAGGAGGAGTGTACCAGACAGAAGGCCATATCTGTCACCTTTCCATTTGGAATTGAACCCTCCTGCCCCCTTCTTCTAAGTCAAAACTAAAATCTTGATCCTGACTCTCCTCTTCTTCCCTCCCTTTCTCACACAACTTCCTCTGTAAGAACCCCAGGCTTTGTGGTACATAAGAGCTGGAAGGGCCTCAGAAAGTACCCAGACCAGTCCTCTCACTGTTCAAGTAAGAAGACCAGGCCAAGGCCCAGAGAGCCTGAGACATTGACCAGGATCACACAGCTCATCAGGGACAGGACCGGGGCTCTTTTCATGGACGAGGTCAAGGGGCTGGCACATCTCCCAAAGCCCCTGGGTGTGGGGAGTAGTCAGTTTATGATTCTGTTTCTACAGGGGATGTCCAAATTAGTGACAAGATCACCATATCAAAGAATTTCAAAGAGAATGTGATTCGGCCCATCCTGAAAGTAAGAGGTCTTTGTCCTTCCCACTGGAGCCTTGGGTGGGGGATCCCCTTAGCCTAAAGCTATGGAAGCCCCCATATCTTCTCCACTGGGGTCCAGTAATTGCCTTTACCCCCATCTCAGTCACTGACCTCACTCCTTATCTGGCTCTGCAGGCTCACTTCCGGAGGGATGAGTTTTTGGGACGAATCAACGAAATCGTCTACTTCCTCCCCTTCTGCCACTCGGAGCTCATCCAGCTAGTCAACAAGGAACTGAACTTCTGGGCCAAGAGAGTAAGAGTGGGGACTGCCCATGGGTTGGGATGGGATATCTTCCCACTGGGAGCACCACCTCCCAAAAGGTGGAGCACAGTGGTATGGGCCAGTGGCCCTGGGGCACATAGTCTCTCACAGGCCCAGGCCTCTGGCATTAGTGATGAGAGGTGGAAAGCCCTCGGCCACATGAAGACATACTCCTGTCTGACCTTTCTCAGGCCAAGCAAAGGCACAATATCACACTGCTCTGGGACCGAGAGGTGGCAGACGTGTTGGTTGATGGCTACAATGTGCACTATGGCGCCCGCTCCATCAAGCATGAGGTGAGCACAGGTGCCTCCACACTTCCCTCCCCGGTACCCCTAGACCCAGTCCCTGGGCTCCCAGCCTGGAATTGTTCCTACCCAGAACAGATGCCCTTATGGAATAAAAAACACAGGATGATCAAGTCAAACCCTGTTTTGGAGGGTAACCCCTACAAGGATGGGGAACTGTATTGGGAACCTTAGAAACTGACATTGAGTTTTTAGCACAATCCTGCAAGCTGTGTTGTTAGCCGTTCGCAGATGAGAAAACTGAAGCTTGGCATAAGTGCTTGTCCTAGCAGTAATGATAGAGGCTGGCCTTCATGCCAAGCAAAGGCACAATAGTAAGCGATAGAGCCTGACCTTCAGACTCAGGCCACAGGCCTGCCCAGGCCTCAGCAGTGACGACCACTTCACCTGCGACCTGCAGGTAGAACGCCGTGTGGTGAACCAGTTGGCAGCCGCCTATGAACAGGACCTGCTGCCAGGGGGCTGTACTCTGCGCATCACTGTGGAGGACTCAGACAAGCAGCTACTCAAGAGCCCTGATCTGCCCTCACCCGAGGCTGAGAAGCGCTCACCCACACTGCGGCTGGAGATCATCGATAAGGACAGCAAGACCCACAAACTGGACATCCGGGCACCACTGCACCCTGAGAAGGTGTGCCACACCCTCTAGCATCTACCTACCTGCCTAGTGCCCTCAACGTCCAATAAAGGCCCCTCAGCTGTGGCATGGCAACTGACCTACCTTCCCCTCATACCTCTTACTCCTCTCCCCCCAGCCTCTTACCTCCTCACAGCCCCTGCAAGACCCCTCCCCTGCCCCCTTTGTTGTGGGTCCAAAGCTTGCTAACAGTCTCCAGGAGGAGCTGCCCCTGCACCTCCTTCAAGCAGAGAGGAGAGGAGGTCCCTTATCTCTCCTTCAGCATGATCTCCATGCCCCATAGTCTCTGGAACTTGATCATGTTCTCTGGAAGCTCAGAAGTATGGCAGCTAAGAACAGATCTGGCTGGAAGAAGACAGGGGCCAGACTATGACCTGCCACCCTCTGCTGGCCCTCAGAATGTCTCCACAGAGAGTGGAGAAAGTACAGAGGCTCAGGCACAGAGGCTCTTCAGTTGAGGCTATAACTACCTCTTTTCCATGCCCTAAAATTCCAAGGGAAAGGGACCCATAGAACCCTTCCCCCTTCCACTGCCATATCATAGCTACTGTTCCTTCTCACCCTGTGTTCTGGGGTCAGGCCAGACCAGGTTTCTCCAGCCTTGGAACTAGCCGATGTAGAGCACTTCTAGGAGGAAGGCTGACTGGGTCACCACACTGGCCTGCTTTGGGACTCTAATACCAAATGATCCAAGTAAGCTCAACTCTCTGAGACCTCCTTCAGGAGACTAACAACATAGACCCTAGGGAGCTGTGGGGGAAAATCTAGAGATCATGGGGCCTGCCTCAGCCCTGTCTACACTGCTGTCCCAGCTAAGTTAGCCTGGAATAAACAGCTCCCCCGTGCAGTCTGCATGTGAGTCACTAAGCAGAAGGTCTGCACACCATCCCCTTTGCTTCAGCCTCAGCTTAGCTGGGCACAGCAAGGCCTACTGTGTCCTTGGGCATCATCTGCAGTAGTCCCCGTTGATGATCACCCTCTCCCTGCAGGGCCGTTTTGGAACCCTCCTTTGGTGTTAGCGCATCTCTTTCAGGAAGCAGAAAATGGGGGCAGGAATCAAAGTCCCTTGGGTGATGGAAGAATGTCATAACAACATGGTGGGTAGAAGACAGTCATAAGCCAGGATGTGGGCTCTAACAATCATTATCTGCCCCTCAAGGAGCTATGTCTGCTGCTCCCTACCTCAGTGACTGCTGTCCTTTTTTTTTCTTCCTTAAAATATTTTTAGAATTACAGAAAGTTGCAAAAATAATAGAATTCATGTATAACCTTCACCTAGCTTCTAATATTAAGATCTTTTTTTTTAAATATATTTTATTGGGTGGGTAGAAGACAGTCATAAGCCAGGATGTGGGCGCTAACAATCATTATCTAGCTCCTCAAGGAGCCTCCTGCACATCTTCTACTGGAGATGTGCCCGCAACCCAGGCACACGCCCCTGACCGGAATCGAACCTGGGAGAAAGTTGCAAAAATAATAGAATTCATGTATAACCTTCACCTAGCTTCTCCTAATATTAAGATCTTATAAAACCATGGTATAATTATTAAAATCAGGAAATTAACATTGGTACAGTTCTACTAACTAATCTGTGGACATTCAAATTTTTCCAATTCTGCTACTGATGTTCTTTTTCTGGTTCAGGATCTAAGGCAGGTTCAGGGTCCTGCCTTGCATTTTGTTGTCATGTTTCCTTCATCTCTTTCGACCTATGATAGTTCCTCTGTCTTTCTTTGACTTTCATGACCTTGACACTTTTGAAATGTCCAGGTCAGTTATTTTGAGGAATGTCCCTCAATTTGGGTTAATCTACTGTTTTCACATGATTAGATTGAGGGTCTACATTTTTGGCAAGACGAGGACCCCAGGAAGAGCTGTGCCCTTCTCAGTGCCTTCCAGCAGGGGATAAAGGTAACTTTGATCACATGGCTGAGGTGGTATGCGTCAAGTTTCTCCACTGCAAAATTACAAATTCTCTTTTGAAATTAGGAAGGGTCTTGTGAGGGGATACTTTGAAGCCATGCAAATGCCTTATTTACCCTTAGAATTTTGCCTGCTGATTTTAGCATCCATTGATGTTTCTTATTGTTTAAATATATTTTTATTGATTTCAGAGAGGAAGGGAGAGGAAGGGAGAGATAGAAATGTCAATCATGAGAGAGAATCATTGATCGGCTGCCTCCTGCACACCCTACACTGGGGATTGAGCCCGCAACCCAAGCATGTGCCCTGACCAGAATCGAACTGTGACCTGGTTCATAGGTTGACATTTGGCCATGCCAGCCGGGCCATCGATGGTTCTTGCTTACAGCAAGTATTAATGTTCTATTTGCCTAATGATGACTTTCTGTTTCCTTATTAATATATTTCGTTATTAATATATTTATTAATTGGCATTCTACTGTAAGGAAGAGCTGTCTCTTTCCTCCCATTTATTCAATAATTTCTTTATAACAGTATAAACTAATAGATATTTGTTTTTTTCTATGGTTTATAATCTAATACAAAGTTTCTTTTGTTGCTCTTTTAGGCCTAGATTTGGCCATTGAACTCTGTAAAGTTGGATCCTGTGTTGTTTCAGCATTGCCCCCATCATTTTTTTTTTTAGCACTTCCTTACTTTCTGGCACCACAAGATATTTCAAGTTCACTCATATTTTTCTTGTCCCAGCCCTAACATCAGCCATTTCTCCAAGCAGCACCTGGTTCCTTTTATTCGAGAATGATACTTAGAAACCAAGATCTGGGCATTAGGTGTATTCATTGCTACTGGAGTGTCGTTGCTTCTAGGCCCTTTCAGCACACAGAACTATGAAATATATGTATGTATGTTAACACATGCATCACACACACCTGAATTTATTGCCGTGTCTCTGTATCTGTATATTACTTAAAAAACATGAATTCATATTGATACCTACAGTTCCAATCAAATATCACATAGTTTGTGACTGCCATTGTTAGGACTTTACTATTCTTATTCTGCTTTTCCTCTCCTGCTATCTCTGTTTCTTCTCTTTCCATTCTGTTTTGTGTTAGATAAAATTATTTTGCCTGGCTGTCAGTCCCTTGGTTCAATGAACTATGGCCATGAGCAGCAGGCATATAACTCAAAATCAGGTAACTTTTTAAATGTTTTTATTTATTTTTAGAGAGAGAGGAAGGGAGAAGGATAGAGAGATGGAAACATCGATGATAGAGGAACATCATCAATTGACTGCCTCCTGCATGGCCCCTACTAGGGATAGAGCCTGCAACCGAGTGAGGTACATGCCCTTGACCAGAATCGAACCCAGGACCCTTCAGTCCACAGGCCGATGCTCTATCCACTAAGCCAAACTGGCTAGGGCAAAACCAGGTAACTTTTATACAAGAAAACCCAATGGCCACCTTTCTGAAAAGAGGATCGGGGACAGAGTAGACCCTCAGTTTCTGAGGAACTTAAGTATCACTTCTAGGGATTCTTAGTTAGACCTCTTTGGTGATGTTGGACCCTATCTTATGCTTCCTTGGCATCCCATGCAGTATTCAGCTCCCTTACTTGTCTCATGTCTCTTTGTCACCAGAATGTGAGGTCCAAGAGGGCAGACACTAGTTGTTCAGCTCACAGCTATTCATAGCACCTGGCACAGTGCCAACATGTGATGGATGCTCCAGGTATTTGGGTGAATGGTGGACCCTGTGGCAGGCACAGGTCTTCACAGTAGGTCGCAGGACAGAACAGTGTTATTTGTTCACTGAGCACACATTTATTTGTCGTGTGCTTGTGGCCAGACAGTAGGACTTGCCAGGATGGACCCCCGGAACAAATGGGGCAAATTAAGACCCAGAATACCTTATTGACTATCCTGAAGTGCATAAGGCTGGACTGGGAGATGAAAATGTAACACCAGCACCTTTATTGTTCAAAAAAGAAAAGCTCAAAGCTGTGTAGTGATAGTTTTAGAAATTTAGAAAAAAACACATTTAAACCACAATAATATAGGAAATAGACTAATAAAGATAAAACCTGAAGTTAATGAAGTAGGAAACTAAAAGTAATAATAAAAGATAAATAGAAAAATGATTATTTGAAAACACCAGTAAAATAGATAAAACTGTCTTAGCCTAATAAAGGGGAAAAGAACAAAAGAATAAAACAGGATTAGGAATGAGAAATCAGACATAACCATATATATATATGGAAGAATTTTAAATAATTGTAGGAGTGTTCTATGGCAACAAATTGTAAAACAGGGCAAACAGATAGTTTTCTAGCAAACACTGACCCAAGGTATTGTTTGAATGGACAAATTAATTACCAAAGAAATCGGAAAGGTGATTAAAATTTTATCCTTTTTGTCTTATTTTAAACTTTTTTATTGATACATATGGAAACGTGCATAGATCACAAGTATACAGTTCAATTAATTATCACAAAGTGAACACCAAAAAAATAGATAAGTTGCAGTTTTTAATTAATATGTAAACTGCTTCGCCGAACCGGTTTGGCTCAGTGGACAGAGCATCGGCCTGCGGACTCAAGGGTCCCAGGTTCGATTCCGGTCAAGGGCATGTACCTTGGTTGCGGGCACATCCCCACTGGGGGGCGTGCAGGAGGCAGCTGGTCGATGTTTCTCTCTCATCGATGTTTCTAACTCTCTATCCCTCTCCCTTCTTCTCTGTAAAAAATCAATAAAATATATTAAAAAAAATATATGTAAACTGCTTCAAACCATGGGAAAATATGAAAAAAATGCTCCATATATTTTTCTTTTTTAATTTTTTTTTTTAATCCTCACCTGAGGATATTTTTCCATTGATTTTTAGAGAGAGTGGAAGGGATCGGAGAGACAGAGAGAGAGAAACATAAATGTGAGAGAGATACATCAGATTGATTACCTCCTGCGCGAGCCCCGACCGGAAGTACGCGCAGGAGGCAAACTAAAGTACATGCCCTTGACCAGAATTGAACCCAGGACCCTTCAGTTTTCGGGCTGACCCTCTATCCACTGAATCAATCCAACTAGGGCTCATCATTGATGTTTCTATCCCCCTTTCCCTTCCTCTCTGAAATCAATAAAAATATTCTTTTAAAAAACAATAGCAAACATTATCCTTAACTATAAATACTAAAGCTAATTCTGTTAAAGTCTGAAATAAGACAAGATTCAACATTGCTTTGAAAATGCAGGTAAAAGCAATTAGCTAAGAAATCTAATTGGTAAAAAAAAAAATCTAATTTGTATAAATATTGGAAAATAATAAATTATATTTAGGAAATCCAAAAGACTACAGTAAAACTTATTAGAATTACTAAGGAAATTTGGTAGGTATCTAAATAAAAGATAACTACATAAAAATCAGTAGGTTTTTGTCTATTTTAGCAATAATCAACCAGAAACAGTACAAGGGAAAGTATTCCATTCATAATAATTGCAACAAATAGGTATATATATTTGCTCATATATACATAAAGTACCTCTGGAAGAGAGGAGAGTTAGGTAGAGAGGGGATAGCAATGGAAGGGAAAATTCACTGAATTCATTTTTACACTATTAAATTTTGAATCCTATTAATGTGTTACCTATTCAAAATTATGTAATACTTAATAACTTTAACAAAGAAAATCATATTGAAGGGCATAAAACAAGATCTGAAGAATGAAAAGACATACCAGGTTCTTAGAAAAGATGACAATATCATTACAATGTCAATCTTTAAGTTAATATATAGTTCAATGCAAACCCAGTTAGACTCAACAGCATTTTTAATTTAATAAAATTAAAGTCATGTTACAGTTCAATGTTGGGTGAACCCATATGGAGCTGTTGTTTTCTGGATATAGACTCAGCAGATACAAGGTACTACTGTCAGTAACTATAATATCTTGATAGTATGCAAACTAGAGATAAGTAAATTTAGCTGCCGTCAACACACACCCTAACTTTTGGGTTCCCATTCATGTCTGGCACCTTGGGATTTCCCATATTTTTGTTTCAAGCCCAGCTGTGTCGAACTTTTTTTTTCTTGGTTCCATATTCAATATTTTCATATTTGAGGTAGAAAGGGAGTTTATACCTGGAACTATTCAGTTTTATATAAGTCAGATGTCACCCCAAACCATTGTGCATAATGCAATGCTGCTTTTATTGTCAGACCCAGGAAGAGAGTCCCCCACTGCTTCTCTGTGATTCTCTTACTTTTCACTTTAAAAAAAAAAAAAAAAAGTCAGCAGCTTGATTCTTCAGCTCTTTTGATGCTCTATCTCTCAGTGACTGCCACTCATTCAAGAAAGATTTTAGTCTCGTATCACTTTCTCTCTTGCCTAACACGTCATCATTCCTGTGGCTTCAACTTTCCACAAATGACGTATCCAACACCCTGCTCTACTATTTCTCTGTCCTGTCCACTTCAGTCACCTATGTCCTGGTCATATCCTAAATCTTAACAGCAGTAAGTGCACTTTCTCCAAAACCCCCATCTTCCTCTGGCCAGTCTAGTATCCAGAGTAAAGAACCTTACAAGTTGACAATAAAAAAAACAACCTAATTTTAAAAAGGGGAAAATCTCTGAATAAACATTTCTCCAAAGAAGATATACAAGTGGCCAATAAGCCATCAGTTAGCCAACAAGGAAATGCAAATCAAATCACAATGAAATATCACTACACACCCAATAGAATGGCTATAATAAAAAAGATAGACAGTAAGCTCTGGCCAGTGTGGCTCAGTTGATTGGACATTGTCCCATGCACCAAAAGGTTGCTGGTTTGATTCCTTGTCAGGGCACATGCCTAGATTTCAAGGTTCGAACCCCAGTAGGGGCATGCAGGAGGCAGCTGATCAATGTTTCTCTCACATTGATGTTTCTTTTCCTCTCTCTAAAAATCAATTTTTAAAAAAAAGACGTAAGTGTTAGTGAGGATGTGGAGAATGTGGAAATGTAAAATGATGCAACACTTTGGAAAAGAGTCTAGCAGTTCTTCAAAAGATTAAACAGTTTCCTTATGTCTCAGCAATGGACATATAATTGCACTCCTAAGTATATACCTGAGGACATGAAAACATACATCCACACAAAAACTTGCTACACAAATGGTTTTAAAAAAAAAGTGGAAACAACCCACATGTTCATCAGACTGAGGAATAAATACACAAAATATGGTATATCCATACAATGGAATATTATTCAGCCATAAAAAGAAGGGAATACTGATTAATGAACAACATGGATGAACCCTGAAAACATGCTGAGCGAAAGAAGCCAATTACCAAAGAGCACATATTGTGATTTCATTTGTATGAAAATGTCCAGATCCGCAAATCCATACAGGAAGAGAGAAGATTAGTGGTTGCCACAGACTGGGGGAAGAAGGAAGTGGGAATGACTGATAATGGGTCGGGAGGTTCTTTCTGGAATAATGAAAATGTTCTGGAAGTACAGAGTGGTAATGGTTATACAGCTTTGTGCAACCACTGAATTGTACACATTTTTATATCTCAATTTAAAGAAAAAATTCTTTAGAAAGTAGTTTCTTTTTTAATGTATTGAAGATAATGTTAAGAGAATGAGAAGACAATCCAGGACTGGAAGAAAATATTTGTAAAACACATGTCTGATAAAGGACTGGTATCCAAAATATACAAAGAACTCTTAAAACTCAACGATAAGAAAATGAACAGCCAGATTACAAAATGGGCAAAAGATTTGAACAGATACCTCTTCAAAGAAGAGATACAGATGGTAAGCATATTAAAAGATGCTTTTAACATCATATGTCATTAGGGAATTGCAAACTAAAACAACAGTGAGATACCACTGCACACCTACTGGAAAGGCCAAACTCCCAAAACACTGACAACACAAATGCTGGCGAGGACGTGGAACAACAGGAGCTCTTCATTCGTTGCTGGTGGGAATGCAAGATAATATAGCCACTTTGGAAAACAGTTTGACAGTCAGTTTCTTAGAGCACTAAACATTTACCATCTGATCTGCAAGCATGCTCTTTGGTATTTACCCAAATATGTTGAAAATTCACATTCACACAAATGCCTGCATACAAATATTTATAGAGCAGCTTTATTCATAATTGGAAACAACCTAAATATTCTTCAATAAGCAAATGGTGGTGCATCCAGACAATGGAATATTATGCAGTGCTAAAAAGAAATGAGCTATCAAACCGTGAAAAGACATGGAGAGACTGTAAATTCCTATTACTAAGTGAAAGAAGCCAATCTGAAAAGGCTACATACTATAGGATTCCAACTATATGATTCTGGAAAAGGCAAAATATGAAGACAGTAAAATAACAGCAGTTGCCAGGAGCTTGATGGGGTACAGATGTATAGGTGGAGTACAGGATTTTGGGGGCAGTGAAACCATTCTGTACAACAGATAATAGTAGGTATGTGTCATACATTTGTCAAAATCCATGGAATGTACAACACAGAGCAGAGTGAACCCTACTGTAAATTATGGACTTCAGTTGATAATGATGTCAATATTGTTTCATCAAATTGAAATAAATGTACCTCTTTGATGCTGATGTTGATATTAGGGAGGGTATGGGATGATTATGGGAGCTCTATACTTTCCACTCAGTTTTGCTGTGAACCTAAAGCTGCTCTAAAAACAACAAAACAAGTTAAACTAATTACATTCTAATAGAGCTGTATCAAAGAAGTCATATTTTAACAGTTAAAATTACAAAACTGTGGTTACCTGGGCATACTCAGACATAGATGTTTACCAAGTGCTTGCTGGAAGAGCAAATTACTCAATAAACTTCCAATGGCATAATTTATGGTTTGGTTTTTATCCCTGACTAGAGGCCCAGTGCATGAATTCGTGCACCAGTGGTGTCCCTCAGCTTAGCCTGCGGGATCAGGCCGAAACCAGCTCTCCGACATCCCCTGAGGGGTTCCGGATTGCAAGAGGGCACATGCTAGGCCGAGGGACCCCACCAGTGCACGATTGGGGCCAGGGAGGGACGCGGGAAGTTGGTCAGCCCAGGAGGGCTCCAGCCTGTCTCTCTCAGTCCCAATCAGCCAGACCCCAGCAGTAAACTAACCTACCAGTCAGAACATCAGAACATCTGCGCCCTGGTGGTCAGTGCACGTCATAGCGAGCAGTTGAGCGGCCTTAGCATATCATTAGCATATTATGCTTTGATTGGTTGAAGGGATGACCGGACACTTAGCATATTAGGCTTTTATTATATAGGATATTTAATTGGATGAGAAGTTACTGTAATGGGAAGAAACTATCCTATATAATAATTTTTCATGCAGTACCCTTAAAACTCAACAAGAAAACCTGATTTTAAAATAGGCTAAAGATCTAAACATATCCCTCACCAAAGAAGATATATAGATGGAAAATAAGCATATGAAAAGATGCTCCACATCATATGTAATAAGGGAATTATGAATTAAAACAATGAGATACCACTGCACACATACCAGAATGGCTAAAATCCCAAACATTGACCAGGCCAACTGACTAAGATATTCAGGGTACCTGATACTTCCTGCTTTTTAGGTTTTATCAGCATTTTATCATAATTATAGTGGGACTGTTTAACGACTTATGGTATGCTAAGATTATCAAAGTCCCTGTGGAATAAATTGTGGCACAGAGGCAGAGAGTTAACACGGTCCTGAGGCAAAATGATGAAGGTGTACTTCTGCCCTTGCCAGGTTAAACAAGACTACCTCTGGTTTTCTTTGCTTATTGAAATAAAAAACATTTGCAAGTTAACAACTTTATTATAGGTGGCAGACACTTGTTTTACTCTCTCTGGAACAGCAGTATCATTGGAGTCATCACATGTCTTAACCTTTCAACAATCCACTGTCATTCTCCAGCCCTTCTGACTTATGCATGAGCCAGACAGATGAGTTAAGTCGGTAACAGGAATCACCTCCTCTGAATTTTCAGCTCTTTGATGGTTATGCTAGTCTTGCATTTCCCCCAGCAATACATTGGTTTTGTTTGTAATTCTGTTAGTAAGGAAGCCTTTTCAACCATAATAGTCCCATTCTGTGGATTAGAGTCATATTCTGCCACTTGCTGAATATTCCTAGTCTAATTATATAATCCAAAACTGGAGAAATCATGGGGAAATGGGTTTAAGGACTGTACTGTGAGGTCAATTGGAATCAAAAAGTCTATCACTTGACTCCATAAGCCTCCACTAAACCAACTACAACTTGGGCATTAGAGCCAATGCCAACAATCCCCAAGGGCACAGTTATTCTATTAGGGCTGCCGTATTGAAGTACCACAAACTAGGTGACTTCAAACAATGGAAATGTATTCTCATGGTCTAGAAAACACGTCCAAAGTCAAGGTGTTGGCAGGGTTGGTTTCTTCTGGAGACTCTAAGGGAGACTATTCCATGCCTCTCTTTGACCCGCTGAGGTTACCAGTAATCCTTGACGTTCTTTGTCTTGCAGTTGCATCACTCCAACCTCTGCCTCCATCCTCACATGGTGTTTTCTCTGTGTGTCCATGGCCAAATTTCCCTCTTCTTATAAGGACTCCAGTCATTGGGTTAGGGCCCATACTAATCCAGTATAATCTGCAAAGAACCTATTTCCAAATAAGGTCTCTATTTCACAGGTACCTGGGGCAAGGACTTCAACATATCTTTTTGGGAAACACAATTCAACCCGTATAATTGCCCTGGAAAATGACTACAGGTCCCGTTGGGGAAGCTTGAAAGGAATATATTAACATTTATCCTTCCTCAAGTGAACCTGCCTTCATTCAAGGAACTCTGTGAACTAACCCAGGCCTGGAACTTGAGTAAGAGACCCTAACTCTCTATTTTGTCTTAAGTTGGTCCACTGTTCACCAGCTCCTGAAGACTTTTGGTTCTATAAGTCAGTTAGGATCTTAGTGAACTTTCCATATTGTTTAGTCAGATCTGTAGTATCTCCCCTCAACATCCCTGGCGTCCAGAAACCAGTTACTACAGTACTTTCCAAATATGTCATCACTCTCACAAATATATGTCTCAATGCCTTGGTGAGTCATCTGGAGACACTCAGGGGATGGAGTTGGGAGTGGATGAATCACACTTAGAAATCTAGAAGGAAAGGTTTATAAAGCAACATTCTCCTTACGTGTTTAGATTCTTATAAATTATACCAAAGGATCCTTGGCATCTCAATCTCATTTAACTTCATCAGTGAACCCAGTTTTCATTCAACCAAGTGAAAACAAATCAACTATACACCCACCAGGATGGATAAAATTTGAACTTTTTGACACTGATGAGGATGATTGTAGAGCAACCAGAATTTACATACATTATTGGTGGGAGTATAAAATGGCACAACCACTTTAGGAAACGATCTGGCAGTTTCTTATAAAACTAAACACACATCTACCCCGCGACCAATATTTCCAAGAGAAATGAAAACATATATCCACACAAAACAGACTTGTATGTAAGTGTTCATAGCAGCATTATTCATAATAGTCCACAACTAGAAGCAACCCATATATCCATCAACAGAATGGCTAAACAAACTGCAGTATTATATTAGTGTTCTATTGCCATGTAAAAAATAATCCCAAATTTAGCAGCCTAAAACAATATTCATTTACTCACAATCCTATAAGTCAGAGTCTGGCATGGTTCTATGCTCAGAACATGACTTAGTTCTCATCTGCTCAAGATCTCAGTGTCAGCCAGGCTGCATTCCTTTCTGGGGACCCTAAGGAAGAATTCACTCCCAAGTTTATTCAGCTACTTAGCTGAGTTCGATTCCTTGTGGTTGTAGGACTGAGGTCCTGTTTTCCTACTGGCTGTCAACTGGAAATCACTCTCGGTTCCTAGAGGTCACTGCTTTCTTTGCCATGTAGCCCCTCCACCTAATAATGAAAAATCTTCCTGTTGAGTCTCTCATGCTTCAAATCTGACTTCACTGTTTCTGATCTCTTGACCCAAATGTAAAGGGTTCATGCCATTAGGTCAGATCCACCCAAATAATTACCCTTCTTAAAAGCCATCTGTGAACCCTAGCTGGTTTGGCTCAGTGGATAGAGCATCAGCCTATGGACCAAAGGGTCCAGGGTTCGATTCCAGTCAAGGGCACATACCTTGGTTGCAGGCTCCTCCCCGGCCCGGGCCCTGGTGGCCCAGACCCTGGTAGGAGCTTGTGCAGGAAGCAACCAATCGATGTGTTTCTCTCACATCCATATTTCTCTCTTTCCCTCTCTCTTCCACTCTCTCTCAAAATCAATGGAAAAATATCCTTGGGTGTAGAAAAGCTATGTGTGATATAAGACATAACCTAATCACAGCAGTGCTATTCTCTCGTAGTCACAAGGCTGGAGAGTGTACAGGGCCTATACACCAGGAGGCAGGAATCTTGGGGGACATCTTAGAATTCTGCCTATACAGGTATATACTCAGCAATATACTGAGCAATATAAAGGAATGAACTATTGATACAACATTGATGAATCTCAAAAACATGCTGAATAAAAGAAGGCTCACACTAGCCCTGACCGGTTTGGCTCGGTGGATAGAGCATCGGCCTGCGGACTGAAGGGTCCTGGGTTTGATTCCAGTCAAGGGCATGTACCTTGGTTGTGGGCACATCCCCAGTGTAGGGTGTGTAGGAGGCAGCTGATCGATGTTTCTCTCTCATCGATGTTTCTAACTCTCTATCCCTCTCCCTTCCTCTCTGTAAAAAAATCAATAAAATATATTTTTAAAAAAAAGAAGGCTCACACAGAGTGCCCAAAGGAAATCAAGAACAGACAACATTAATCTATAGTGGAAAAGAATCAAAAGAGGGGTTACCTCTGGGGGAGTGGGGGTTGGTATTGATTTGGGAGAGGCATGAAAGAAGTTTCTGGGATGATGATAAGAGATTGGGTCACACATGTTTCTAATTCACTGAATGGTACACTTAAGATTTATGCATTTCACCCTAGCTGGTTTGGCTCAGTGGATAGAGCATCAGCCTGCGGGATAAAGGGTCCCGGTTCAATTCCAGTCAAGGGCACATGCCCAGGTTATGGGCTCCATCCCCAGTGGGGGGCATGCAGGAGGCAGCCAATCAATGGTTCTCTCTCATCATTGATATTTCTCTCTCTCCCTCTCTCTTCCTCTCTGAAATCAATAAAAATATATTTTTAAAAAATATTTATGCATTTCACTATATGAAAATTTTACTTAAAAATTAACAAATAATATTTTTCTCTGCTTAATGATATGGGTCTTGGGGCCAAGTATATGGATGTCTGCCACTTACTGTGAATGCATCTAAAAATACAATGGATTGACAAATGGATAGAAGAATGAATAGGTGAATGGATAGATGATCAAGTGAATATAATGTTATTTTAGACTCTAGGAAAAGATGAATTTTCTTTAAAAAAAGGAATGAGAACTCCCAGCTATTAGAATTGGCACATGGAATCCAGGCTCTATGGTCATGCACTCATACTGATCAGTTTGGCCTGATTTTAAATTATGTTCCTCCTTCCTCGCCCAACACCCTCAGAATCCATTCCCACATGTATTTGCCAGACTTTATGAATATAAATTTGAAAAATCTTTTAATTCTTTTAGTGGGAAAGCTTTTTTGGAATTTGACCTCCTATTTGACCCCGAGGAATGTTAGAGTCTGATTCTAGTTATGAGTGTGGAGACAATGAAGTCAGTGGGATGGGGCATGAGGAGACTTGGCTTTCTCTTACCAGATAATTCCCCATGGGAAAGCCTGTACATGGTCTTCAAATAAGAGGAAGGCAATCCCTTAAACAGGGAGAGGGTGCTATCATAGCTGGCTATTTTCAGGGGGAAGTTGGGGTTGTGACAGAGATTGCTAATTGCAGGCTATGGTAGATATCTCCTGACACGACTCCCAGTGATCCCTGCCTCCTGATGCTCATGCCTTTGTGTAATCCCCTCTCTTTGAGTGTGGGCAGGGCCTAGTAACTTCTCTTTATTTTTTTAAACATTTTTTTATTGATTTCAGAGAGGAAGAGAGGGAGAGAGAGAGAGAGAAACATCAATGATGAGAAAGAATCATTGATCAGCTGCCTCCTGCATGCCCCACATTGGGGATCGAGCCCGCAACCTGGGCATATGCCCTGACGAGGAATCGAACAGCGACCTCCTCATTCATAGGTTGATGCTCAACCACTGAGCCATGCCAGCCGGGCTCTAGTAACTTGTTTCTACGCAACAGAATATAGAATGTCATTCCTGGGATTAGGTTATAAAAAAGACTGACTTCTATCTTGCTGGCATTCTCTCTGGATCTTACATGCTTGCCTTGATGAAGAGGCCCATATGGCAAGAAACTGAGGGCAACCTCTGGCCAACACCTGGTAAGGACTGAACCCTTCAGTCCAACAGCCCTGGAGGAACTGAGTCCTGGCAAGGACCATGTGAGTTAGCATGGAATCAATCTTTCCTCGGTCAGGACTTGGAGACTGCAGATGGAGCACCCTGAATGCAGCCTGATTGAAGACTGCAATGTAAGCCATGCCCGGATTCCTGACCCACAGAAACTATGAGATTTATTTTGTTACATTATTGTTATTTTGGATTTTCCCTTATGTATACCCAACCTGACTCTAACTCCTAGAGGGCTTAAGTGTTCCACACCTCCTCACAATCCTTGCATTCCTCATTCCCTTTATACTGCTCTCTGATAGCCCCCAAAACTATGCTTTTAATGGACACTTCATTCCAGGTGACCACTGGCAATAAATTGGTGAACTGGTTTTGTTGTTGTTTTTTAAATATACTTTTATTGATTTCAAAGAGGAAGGGAGAGGGAAAGGGAGATAGAAACATCAATGAGAGAGAATCACTGACTGGATGCTTCCTGCACGCCCCCTACTGGGGATCGAGCCAGCAATCCAGGCATGTGCCATGACAGGGAATCGAACCATGACTCCTGGTTCATAGGTTGACACTCATCCACTGAGCCACACTGGCCAGGCTGATGAATTGTTTTTGTTTGTTTGTTTGTTTTTTTACCACTGAATACCTCTCCATCTCTGAGTTGTCATTGCCTTTAATCCCAATCAGGTCACACAACTATTCCCAGAATCCAACCAATTCTCTGAGAGTCTGATGTGCTCAGCCAGTCTAGTACCAATTTCTATATCAGAGTCATTAGGTATAAGAAATAGAAACCAATTCCATCTTATTTAAGCAAAAAATAATGTTATTCATAAAATATATTAGATATCTTGGAGAAATATTGGAATGACTGGGGGACCAGATACAGAGCACAGAACTAGAAACAATGCCCTAAATTAAGCTGCATTATTGTCTCCATGAGGGACACCTGTCCCTTGCACAACTGACATGGTTGGCACTCAACCCACAATGCTGCCAAGATCAAGCTCTGTAGGGGCCCTGCTACACCTAGAACTGATATTGCTGCAACCTCACTGACCTGGGGATAATTCCTATGGTTCCTGAGTCCTCGCTGCCTTAGCTAGATTCCTTAGCTTAGACTGTGATCAGTGTACATGATTGGCTGATCCTAGGTTAAGTGTCTGAATTTTGGTTGTGAGGGAAATTCAGAAAGTGAATTTCTGGCATCCATCAGGTGGGGATTTCCCCTAACTTAGAAAGTGGTTTCAGATGCCAGATGCCAAAAAAGAATAATAAATGTCAACTCTTTTCTGCTGTCAGGCCAGGGTACCAAGGAAGACTGGGAGAATCACACTTCCCTAATTCCTCTATCTTCCCAAATTTCATTTCACCTGTCAGGCATTCACTATTTCCTAATCAATGTGGCAGAGAACATGGCTAAAGCCAATCAGCAAAGCACTTGATTATCCTGTTGCAACCTCAGATTGCTGGCCATAGTCAGAGGTTTCCTTACCAGAGTTACATCTGCTCCTCATCTTCTTGAGCCCCCGCCCCTTAAAGCACTTTCCTGAGGTTGCCAAATATAGGCAGTATACCCCAATATTTACCATTTTTCTATTTAATCCTCTGAAGTTGCAACCACAGGGCAAGGGGGAAAGTTGAGGTCGAGTTCTAAGAGACAATATGCAGTAGAATTCCCAGCTACTTCATTATCACCTAACAAAGATATTTCATTTCCAGGCTCAATGGAGAGATTTTCACTGCATCCCACCCTACATCAACAGGGCTAGTTCCATATTTTAGGGTCTGTCATTTGCATTGCTACATACCTTAAATCAAATTTTTAGTTAAATCTTTTTGTTTGAAAGTGATAGAAATCCAACTTGAAGTAGATTAAGCATAAAGAAGAATGGCAGGGACACGACTGCACCTTTCTCCTCCCCCTTCTCCTCCCCATTCCCCACAGGATTCATGCATCTCCTAAACTCTAAGAGACCCCATCAGGATTGGAACCAGGGAGGACAGCAATGGGCAGTGGCAGTTCATCCTGGCCAACCTCTTGAACCTGTCCCCAAAGCCCCCTTTTCTCTGACTTCTTAGTGAGCCAAAGCAGCCCAGCCCAGGTTCATTTCCCCACCTTGTCCTTCTCCTGTTATCCTAGGCCAGTGATGGCGAACCTTTTGAGCTCGGCGTGTCAGCATTTTGAAAAATCCTAACTTAACTCTAGTGCCGTGTCACATATAGAAATTTTTTGATAGTTGCAACCATAGTAAAACAAAGATTTATATTTTTGATATTTATTTTATATATTTAAATGCCATTTAACAAAGAAAATCAACCAAAAAAATGAGTTCGCGTGTCATAGGTTCACCATCACTGTCCTAGGCCCTTCCTTGTTTCACTGTCCCCAACTTTAATAAACAACCTCTAAAATGAAGAAGGAGGAGGAGGAGGAGGAGGAGGAGGAGGAAGAGGAAGAGGAGGAGAAAGTACTGGATAACAAAACCCAGCAAAGGGCTGAACAACTAATTTGAATAAGGATGTCTCAGGAATAACTAGAACTAGGCTTTTAAATTCTATCATGAGTCTATCTTTGCTTCAACTTCTTATTCATTCTTTATATATTTTATTTTTGTTGTTGTTCATCCTCACGCGAGGATATTTTCCCATTAATTTTCAGAGAGAGTGGAAGGGGGGGGGGGAGAGAGAAGAATCGATGTGAGAGAGACATTGATTGGCTGCCTCCTCCATGCTTCCCAACTGAGGGCTGGATCGAATCTGCAACCGAGGCAGGTGCCCTTGACCCTTCGGTCCCCACGCCGAAACTCTATCCTCTGAGCAAACCGGCCAAGATTTCATTCTTTCTTCATTGAAGACCACCTTCCTTCTTTTGATGATAGGGAACACGGCTACAAACATTTCCTGAATTTCATATGTATAGCTTTCATCATTCTAAAGAAAATAACTTGTTTCTCAATTTAAATAAGAAAAAAAGATTAAGGATTTTATGGACCTACACGTACACACACCTGAACCAATTATAGCTGAGGGTGGATTATGTAAGAACAATAGTTCCCTGGGTAGTCATGTGGGTGGAGGAGACAGTTCCCAAAAGAAAAGCTGCGCTGGGCTGGCCACACCACACATGTCCACTATGGCAGCCCTCAGGCAGGCCCCTTCCCACGCACAAAAACTTGAATAAGCTTGTCACTGTATGGCATGGTTGGTAGGATCAAACCTCCCCTCTCCCCCCCTTCCCCCCGCCCACCCTTTGTTTTGTAAAGGAGTCAACTCACTTCACCCTATGTGCCGTTCTCTTGCGCAGACAATGAAAACATTCTGGACAGAACCTCCCTATAGATAAGTTCTCATGTGCCCACCAGATTGGGAGATCCTTAAAGAAAGCATGCAGGACTAATTTATCCTCATGTGTCTAGTGCCCCATGAAGTTCCATCATAGATCAGACATTCAAAAAAATATTTGTAGAACTGAATAAAGATCTTTCCTCATTCTTCAGGGATCCATGAAGGCTGAATACTTTACTTTTGGCCCCAGAAAGGCTTAAAACTAGAAGCTCAAAATAAAAATGGAAATTAGCCTGATGATGGTCCAGTTGGTTGTAGTGTCCCGTACACCAAAAAGTTGCAGGTTTGATCCCGGTTAGGTCACATACCTAGGTTGTGGTTCGATCCCCAGATACGCGAGTAAGGGAGACAACTAATCGATATTTCATATTTCTCTCTCTCTCTCTCTCTCTCTCTCTCTCTCTCTCTCTCTCTCTCTCCCCCTCTCCCATATTCTCTCTAAATATATCCTCAGGTGAAGATTTAAAAAAAAAATAAAAAGGAAAGGAAATTACTTGACGACTGGGTAGCCGTATTAGTGGGAACAGTTGTTGTTCCCATAACAGAGAGACTATAGGATCTGAAAGACAGATTGGGAAAATATATAGTTAATGTGCTTGCCTCCAACCCTCTCTGGACCAGAAAGTCCTAGCAGGAGAGAATAGGGATTTGAGAACAGGGGCAGGGGAGGGGTGTATTCTGTTTATGAAGTTGGTAGATAAATAGGGTTGACAGTTCTAGGATCTTTAAGCAGCACCAGACAATGCTAATGTTTCACTGATAGATAAGCTTCATCCCTTATTAGAAGTTAGACATGGATGTCTGATCAAGCTTGGCTTCCAATCATAGTTGTACAATGATGACACTGAAGACATTGCTTCAGAGCGTGAGAAGATGCACTCCAGGGAGGAGCCACTGCTCCATGCTCTCCCCTCACAGGAGAGGACTGCCTAGGAGTACATTGGGTTAATAAGTCAGCATGGTGGCCACGCCCTGGGGCCAGGAGATCCTTGCTCAGAGTTCTGAGGGGAGGCTAACTTCAGTGGCTGCTCTTAGAAGTGGGAATAAGGTGGTGGTCTCAGGCTACCATTCTCCAAAAGACCTCAGGCAGAAAGAGTTCTCTAGCGCATGGGTCCTTCCTCATCCATTCTCATGATGCTTCCACTGGCCAGGCTCACAGAATAAGTATCAAAGTTGGGATGAGAGCAGACAAAAAAGGAACCTC
This sequence comes from Myotis lucifugus, assembly GCF_000147115.1. Lineage (NCBI taxonomy): Eukaryota > Metazoa > Chordata > Mammalia > Chiroptera > Vespertilionidae > Myotis > Myotis lucifugus. Next base: position 906,376 of record NW_005871186.1, read on the forward strand.
CCCACGTTCCTTTTTGCATTGCTGCTCTCTCTGTGGGGGTAGTGGATGTCTTTCTACCCTGAAACACTCCCACTCTTTTTACTTCCACTCTTCCTACAGGACCCCTCTCTGGGTCTCAATCTCTTCATCTGCAAAAATTAATTAAAGGGCCAGGCTGGGTAACTCTGCAGGACCTAATATCTTCTGAAATCTTCAGGGAAGAGGTGATGCTGCCATCCATGCAAAGATAGGGTTCTGTGTCCAGATTACATATCTAGGTATCAGGTGTAACAGAGTGGTGGAGCCCGGCCACAGTGTGGTCTGGGTCTAGTCCAGCCGTGGGCAAACTACGGCCCGCGGGCCGGATCCGGCCCGTTTGAAATGAATAAAACTAAAAAAAAAAAAGACGGTACCCTTTTATGTAATGATGTTTACTTTGAATTTATATTAGTTCACACAAACACTCCATCCATGCTTTTGTTCCGGCCCTCCGGTCCAGTTTAAGAACCCATTGTGGCCCTTGAGTCAAAAAGTTTGCCCACCCCTGGGACGCTAGTCACACAGGGCTCAGTCACTTGGTGACAGGAAAGGGTGTTGTGGTGGTGATAGTAGCTAATTTATCTATATGTTTACTAGGTGCCAGGCACTATTTGGAGTGAGGGCTTGGATTTTATCCTGAGGGCAATGGAGAGCCAGGGGAAGTCTAAAGAGAGAGGTGGCACCATCTGATTTCCCAATTCTGAGATCCCTTGGGCGTCCTGTAGAGCAGTGGTTCCCAAGGTGGGGCACATGCCCCTCAGGGGGGGCAATTTGATTTTTAAGGGGGGCAATTTGAGAATGAGTTATTAACAATGAATTTTTTTGCATTTCTTATGGTTCTTGAGGCCTCGTATACATACAGTATATAAATATATATTGTGACAAATTTATGCATTTCAGTTCTCATATGTTTTGAAACTTTATTTGCTATTTTTCATATCACTTCATATTATTATTATTATTTAACAATTTCTTAGTGATTTCTTTCTCAGTACTTCAACAGTCCTTTCATTCTTTTTTCTCTTTCATGGATGCCATGTTCTTTGAAAGCATGTTTAGATTAAGTTAATGGCCTTTTAGGCTTCCTCCACGTGAATAGGAGTTCACTTTTTGAATAAGAATTATATGTCATGGGGAAGGGGGGCATCAGGGTTTTAGAGATGCTTAGGTGGGGCGTGGCCAAAAAAAGGTTGGGAACCACTGCTGTGAGGATGTGTCAAGGGAGAGAGGTGAACCTCACACTTCAGTGGGGAGAATTTTTAAAGCAGTTTTACTGTCAGTTTTAGAAGTTTAGACCTAAAAAATGGTGAAAACACTTCAAAGAACCCCCCTGGCATGGAGATGTCCTTGTGTGAAGCAAGGAATGGGTGACCAGAGAAGTGGGTGATCTGAGGGTGCGCATGCTCCCCATTGAGCTAGTAAACCGGGGCAGGGGGTGTATTCTGGGAGCACTTCCCTTATCCCCAAGGACTTTGGTAAGAAAGGTGCCTCCTCCCCTGGCTTCTTGCTGGGTCCCCCCATGTGCAGGACCTGCCAAGATTTGGGTAGAGGAGGCTGGGGGCTGGGTGAGGCAACTGTCCATCTACGTAAGGTGAGCTGCTGGGGCAGAAGAGTTCTGTATTCTGTTCCCCTGGAAAGGGTTCTGTGTCCCACCATCCCACGGTGTAGATGCGGTGGCTGAGTCTGCCAAAGGCCAGGGTGTCTGTGGCCAAGTCCAGAGTAAATCTAGGACCTAGACTCTATCAGTGATGGCGAACCTTTTGAGCTCAGCGTGTCAGCATTTTGAAAAAACCTAACTTAACTCTGGTGCCGTGTTACATATAGAAATTTTTTGATATTTGCAACCATAGTAAAACAAAGACTTGTATTTTTGATATTTATTTTATATATTTAAATGCCATTTAACAGAAAATCAACCAAAAAAATGAGTTCGCGTGTCACCTCTGACACACGTGTCATAGGTTCGCCATCACTGCTCTAGGTGGTTTTCCTGGAGGAGAAAAGATTCTCTGGAGAAGGGAGGTGAGAGGTTAAGGGAGACAAAAGGTGCCACTGGGTTACTCCCTGTCCTGACATTCCTCATACACTTTGTGACGAAGGTGCAGGGAACCAGAGGGTCACATCCGATGGCAGTGGGAAGGAGGACTGAGATGGGGGAACTGGGAGGGGAGAGGCCGATCCGGCCATGAAGGTTCAGGACAAGGTCGTGGGCCTTCAAGACAAGTCAGGAGAACAGAGGGACCTCGGCACCTGCGACCCTCCCCCTGAGCTGCAGATGGTTCGGTGGTCAGTCTTTGCAGGTAGGGAGGGAGGGCCTTGTGAGGGCCCTGGGGCTGGACCGGCTGTTTCCTTGACCCTAAGGGCGTGGGATGGGGATGTGGAGCTGGGAAGGATGAGAGTGGGAGGCTCGGCGCTGCCTAGGTTAACCCCGTCTTACAGGGGGGCTGAGGGTCCAGCGGGGCATTGGAGGGTCTGGCCGGGGCAGAGCTGGTGGCGGCTGTGGGGGACTGTCTCAGTCACTGGAGGGGCAGGGAAGGGGCTGGGGGTTCCGCAGGATTTGGAGCGAGCGGTGCCTACACCATAATCCTTACTCTGGGCGCTCCAGCTCGTGAGGCTCAGCTCGCCCAAGGCTCTTTCTCTCCGCCTCTCAGCCTCGGTTCCTCCTCTGTGTGGCTCCCTGGCCTTGTCTTTCTGAAACTGTCCCTCCGTTTGTGTCTGTCTCACTATCACTGCCCTGGTTCGTCTCATCTCTCTGCTGATCTCCATCACAAGCCCTGCCTCATTCCTCGGCCTTCTGTCTCCGTGCCGCCGCCTTCCTTTCTCTGTCCCCCTCTCTGTCTCTGCCTTGTCCCCATCCCCACCCCTGCTCTTCTCAAGTCCATGTTTCACCTTTGTCTCCATCGCTGCCCCTGTCTTCCTCTTGCCCCGTCTCCAACCTTCCTCTCTCGTCCAGGTCTCATCCTTGTCTCCATCTGGGTACCTGTATCTGTCTTGTCCCTTTCGCTCCGTGCTTGTCTGTCTCCTCTCCTCATCCACGGCCCCGTCCCAGGCTCCGTCTCTTCCTCGGGCCTGTCTCCCTCCCCCTTCCAGGGCTGCCTCCTTGGTCCCCGCCGGGAAGGAACTCGCGGGGGGCGGGGCCGAGGGGCTGGATCGGAATAACTCGGTTATCTGGACGAATTGAATTAACTTCACACGAGCGCTGCCGGGCCGTCTCCCCTCCCTTCTGCGGGGCCGCAGGTGGAGAAGCCGGGGAAAGGGGTCGGGACCTTCTGGGCTGGCACGATGTGTACAGACCAAAGGTCTGGGCTGGATTGGGGCGGGATGGGGACTCCAGCGAGGGGGCCTCGCGCAGCCCGCCCTGAACCTCGGGAGCCATCGGAAGGCGGCGGGTAC
>NW_005871186.1:910744-911598 GCF_000147115.1 Myotis lucifugus
CCAAGGAAACAGCCGGTCCATCCCCAGGCCCTCACCAGGCCCTCCCCTCCCTACCTGCAAAGACTGACCACCGAACCTCTCAATCCCTGTATTCTTGGAAGATGCTCCGGCTCAGTTTAACAGGCCCCCGTCCTTATCATCACCACCCACTTCATGCCCGACCCCCACAAGGACCCTTCCAGCAACGGAGCTGCCCAGATGAAAACCTTCCTAGAGCCCAGAGCCATCAGGCCCCTCCTGCCTGGCTTTGGACCCATCCTGCCTGTACCCACACCCTTCCACCACTGCATCCCATTCCATGCCCTGAAGAAAAGGGTGCCCAGGTCATGAGGCCACTCTCATGTCCCTATTCCCCCTGGGGACCCTCCCAACTAGAGTCCCGCAGAACCCAGAAGCTGCCCCTACAACCCTCGGGCCCCTTGATCCAAGTCCCCATCTGAACCCCCAATCTCATGGAGCCTCTCAGCCATCCCCAGCCCCCCAATTACAGTCCAAGCTGCCCCACCCAATCTCCTTATCTCCTTCCTTCCGGGGAAGACCCCTAGGAACCAACTAGAAGATTGGGGCCTAGGGGTGAGGGTGGGGAGGATGGTAAGATAGGGACCTGGATTTGGAGAAATGAGATCCAGAGAGGAGTCAGAAACTGGAACAGGACTGGGGAGATTGGGTGCTCTGGGCCTCATGCGGATGGGGCCTGGGAAATGGAGAAAGGAATGGGGAGATGGGCCCCAGAAAGATGGAGTTCTGAGCTGGGGGAGATAGGGACTGGATAGAGGTGTGAGCCAGATGGAAGATTGGAGGACCCTAGGATGATAGGGACCCAGGGTCGGGGGAGATGGAGATAAGAGCCCAGG
>NW_005871186.1:911864-913115 GCF_000147115.1 Myotis lucifugus
GGGTAGATGGGAGACCAGGATGGGAAGAGAGTGGAGGGGGAAAGGGTTGGGACACAGAGCGGGGTGCCTGCGAGGACGAAGAGGGGCAAAGAGAAGATGGAGGAACCTAGATGGGGAGAAGCAAGGGACACTTCCAAAGGGCACCAAGAGAATGGTCCGGAAGAGGAAAGTTAGACGGAGGTTTGGATGGAGAGGAGGAAGAGAAGGGGCGCCTGGAAGATGTGAGATGCAGCTGAGGACATCGGGCCTGGGGAGGAGGGAGTTGGCGGGGTAGGGCCAGATCGGGCACTGCCGAGGGGCTGTGGCAGGATTGAAAGTAGACCCGAGCAGGGGAGTCTCCGCCTCCCAGCCGAGGTGCAGGACTGGTTCCTGGGGAGATTCTTGGTGCAGATGAGCCCTGAAAGCCAGCCAAGGTTTCGGGGGGACCGAGCGGGATCTGCCGCCAGGCGGGCAGAATGGCTGAGGCAGAGACACGCTGATGGGAGGGTCGGAGCGGGTGGTGGACTGGCGGGAGGTGAGGGAACAGGGCGAAGGCCGACCACAGGTAAGCGGCTTGGACGGGAGGGGCAGATTCTCGTTCCCTCGCTGCTGCTTTTGGGTCTCACTGCGCCATGTCCGCTGTGACCCCTGCCGGCCCCAGCGAGCCATAGAGAAGGCGCTCGATCCGAGGCCGAGGGGCCAGGCCGGGGACGGGGGACGGGAGCGATCCCCGCAGGGGCAGGACGCAGCCGGCTGAGCGCGGCCCCTCACGCTCCACCCGGTCGCTCCCTCCGCGCGCACCGCAGTGCCCTACAAGTTCTTCCCGGAGCCGTCGGGCCTGCACGAGAAGCGTAAGCAGCGGCGCATACGGACCACGTTCACGAGCGCGCAGCTCAAGGAGCTGGAGCGAGTCTTCGCGGAAACCCACTACCCGGACATTTACACGCGGGAGGAACTGGCGCTCAAGATTGACCTCACCGAGGCTCGCGTGCAGGTGCGTGTTTGCGCGCGCGTGTGCGGGAGTGTGTGCTCGGAGGGGGCCGGGGTTATGGCCCGACACCTGGGGGGCCGCGGGACGGAGGGGCCTCGCCCTGGCGGGGGGCCAGGGGCCCAGGGTGGCAGGCGGGGTGAACCGGGCAGGGAAAGGACGGGCAGGCCTGGGAGAGGGCGCCCGGGGACCAGGGGCCTGGGCCGACCCAGAGGGCCTCGGGGAGACCGGAGCTGGGCCGGGCCCCGCGAATTTCCCCTGCAGCCCCCCCCCCCCCCCCCCGG
>NW_005871186.1:914291-928638 GCF_000147115.1 Myotis lucifugus
CCGCTGTGTCCGACCCCTAGGAGCCCCCTCCCTAGTGTTGGAGACAAAGGCAGAGCCATTCCTGTCCCCACCCACCCCCACCCGGCAGAGCGGGGTACTTTCCCCTGGGACCCCCTGCCCCCTAGGAGAGCCCAGAGGCGCGTCTAGCTTGGCTTTCTTTGGAACCGGGATCGAATAACTGCCGGTCCCCAACAGGGTTCCAACCTGCGGGTCCTCCGGGAGGACAGCCGGCTCTCCCCTCTCTGCAGCAGGCTGGGCCAGTCCCCACCCGGTGAGCAGCCAGCGGCCCCACCCCTCAGGCTCACCGTAATCAGCAGCCTGAAGGGCCCCACCAGTTTGTCCCCCAGCGTTTCCTCCTGGTCCAGAGGGTAGGCCCTTTAGAGAAGTGGAGGGCTGCCAGGCCAATGGGACAGAGGGGTTTCCTCTTGATTTTTTTGTTTTGTTTTATTGTTGTTCTTTGAAAAACTTGTAATTTATTGAGGTGAGTTTTGCTCAATCCAAATAAAACTTAATTTATTGAAGACATCATGCCGCTAACCCCTCTGAGTGCCCAGGATGGGGACAGACTGGCTGCTGGTAAGAGCTGGGTCTCCCTTGCTCCCAGAGGCTGCTACGCACGCAAAGACCAGGAGACAGTGCGAACTAGGCAAACTGGCACTTTATGGCAGAGATTCATCCCCTATTCCCAATCGCCCCAATAATATTAAAGTCCCTGCCCTCCCTAAACCCACACAGAACATCTTAAATTAAACCCAGCCCGGTACTTGGACTGTTCCTTCATTTCCGGATGGACACCCCAGATGGGTGTTGGGGAGAGCCCCGCCCGCTGTGCTACAGGCCCAAGAACAGTGGTGAAAGTGAGGGTCCAGACGTACCCAAATGGACCCCTCAGGCACTCCTTAGGTCTGAGAGGAGGGGGCCAGAAAGGGAGGGCAGCACCAGAATAACCAAGGTCCTTGGTAACCATGGCAACTGATCTCTGGTGCCCCTGGTATAAAAGGAGGGGCAGGATGTCCTAATTAGGGCATTCCAAACGATCGGGTAGTGGGGAACACAGATTCCAAATAAATAGGTAGAGAGGTGCTGCCCACCCCTCATAAATTTTCAACTCGGGGGCCATGGCTGGGTCTTCGTGGGGGTAGGAAGGGGCGCTGAATTCGCAGCTTCACAGTGCCACCGCTATCACTTGCTGAGCTGCAGGGTGTCCAGAAGGAGGCGCTTGTGAGCCGGGTCCTGCACCCCAGCCTCCTCCAGGTCCTCCTCGGTGATGTCGCTGTAGGAAGGGGTAAGGGAGTCTGAGTGATGGGCAAGGTAGTCCAGACTCTGGACTCCAGAGGACCCGTGGATCCGCCCCAGGGCAAGCCCCACCCATCTGCCTCCAGCCCCAACCCCACCTGAGAAACTCCAGGTCGTCCCAGCCATTGTGCACCAGGCCCTCCTCATAGCGCTCCAAGCCGATGGCCCGCAGCCAGGCGCCCATGCCCGCCTCACCCAGCCCGCCGGCCCGCCCGCTCTGCGGGCACGGGCACGGGCACGGGCATGGAGCCTGAAGAAATAGGGCATGTCAGGGAGAGCACTGAAAGACAGCCACATTCTACCACATGTCCTGGGGTGGAGGGAAGGGAGGCAAGGACTGGGGCTAACCCATGTCTCCCAACTCCCCAGTGCCCAGTTCAGGATAGAGGGGACACCGCTGAGTGCTGAACGGTGTAAAAGGACACCACAGGTCAGGGACAAGCACACACCTCCGGCATACACAGCCAGCCACCCCTGGTCCACACACCTCCTCTGCCAGGTCCTCCTGGATGCTCTCTCGGATGCGAGGTGGAGGGAAGCTGAGCGGCCGGCCATAGTCTGTGGGCAGTCCCCTGGGTGGCTGCAGCTCCAGGGGCCCTGGCAGGAGCACTGAGCGGCCAGGCCCAGCAGGAGCGTAGTCCACCTCACTCAGTGTCTTGGCCATCTGCAGCACCGAGCAGGAGCGATCGTCCCCACTGGCTACCTCACCCAGGAAAGTGCTAGTGGGTGAGGGACCTGGGGGCAGTGGGGGTCTTGGATGGGCCTTAGGGGGTGGTGGGCCACGGGCCTCACCCCCACTGCGACCCCGGACCACTGGCCCTGGCAAAGGATCCAGGCTTGGAGGCAGGAAGATGGCCGAGTCTGGCAGTGGTGGGGGTGGAAAGTCTGGAGGGGGCAGTGTACCCCCGGGCTCCTCATCTGATGAGCTCCCCTCTCCCACACGGGGAGGCCGGTGGCGACCAAGCTGTGGAGCAGGCACTGTGATGGCCACCTTGTTCTTGGCGGCAGGTGGGACAAGGGCCCTGGCAGGCGGAGGTGGCTCTGGGGGCAGCAGCTGGTGTGGGACCCCTTCAAGGACGTAGTAGGCAGGGTTATTGAAGCTGTTCTTGGGCGGAGGAGCCGCCACCCCTTCAGGCTCTGGAGCCCCCTCTGGCTTCAACCTGGGTTAGGGAGCAGGATAACTAAGTCAGGACCCAGAAACCAAAAGTGAAGGTAGTGGATGAGGTAGAAGGAAAACCAGACTGGGAGTCAGGAGACATGTGACCTTGAGCATATCACTTTCCCTCTCTTGAGGCATCTGAGTCTGACCTACTGAGGACTCTTGCTCAGGAATTCAAGTTGGTTTTACACAAACCTGGCGATAAAACCAAGATGACTGATAACAGCTGAAGCTGAGTGAAAAAGCACCCCCTGGACCTAGGAGTTTTTAGTTAAGTGCAAGCAACAATTGGATGTAATCACTTTCCCAAGGTATGATCCACAGAACACTGTGGATATTAATAGTTATTGTGTGGAAAAGAAGTTTCCTGGCCCGTTAAGTTTGGGAAACTATATTCAACCAAGTTGAAAAAGGGTTTCCTTCCTGTCCACATGCTCAGAGCTTTGGCTAATACTAATGTGCACTGGCAATATCTAAGAAAAGAATCTAGCAAGAACCGTTTCTCAGACTCACTTGATCACAAACCCGTTTCCAGGGGGCACTACAGAACAGTGAGTGCTCTACAGAGCGCGCAGAGGGAAACCCCGAGCTGAGGCGTGTGCCTTCTCCACACAGGAGGCTCAAATGAGCTCTGTTTACGTGGAGGGAGCTGTTGCAGAAACCATTTCTCAGGCAGAACTGAGAGGAAAGGCTGACTGTGCTCCCTTTGAGTCAGAGAGCCACACCTAAGGGAGCCTGGCTGGCCAGAGTGGCCGTGGCGTAGGGCCATGGGGCAGCAGAGCACTCAGGCAGCAGACAGTCCCCAGGCTGGTGCTGAAAGCCAAGCACAGTGATGGATGAAGTTCTCTCACCTGGGGGTCAAGGGCTCCTCCCGGGGAGTAGCTCGAGGAGGGGCTGGTGGCCTCCCAGTTGGTGGTGGTTTCTCTGGTTCTTCGAATAACTTGGACAGTGGGCAGAAGGCCTCTGTGGGGGCTGGCTTTCGGCTCCCTGACCTGCCAGGGGTGCATAGGGCAGGAGAGATGAAGTAGGGGCTGACCAAAAGCCCCCAGGCTCCCCTTCACATGACACCCTACACGGCCCCAGCTCACCTGGGCTCTTGGCTGCCTCGGGACACAGAGGGGGCTTTGCCCTTTGTTCCTGCCTCATCCTTATCAATGCTGATCCACTCTGGGGGAGAAAGGGAGCGGGGACTCAGAGGGAACTTGGGGTCCTGGCACCCACTGACCTTCCAGCCTCTACCCAGCTACTCCTCAGGGCAGGCCCTCTCCCAGCCATGGCTGCAGAACTTCCAAACACTATATTCCAGGGATTCCAACATGCTCTCCCCACACCCCTGGTCCTTTCCTCCTAGGCCTACCCACACCACCTCATCTCATGCCCCACAGCCCTCCCAATGGAGCCCCCACCGTAGAGTCGCTCACGGGTGCCCAGGCGCTCTGTGGGCACCCGCACCTTCATGGAGCCACGGATGTTGCCTGTCTCCTCGCCACGGTGGGACAGGAAGGTCAGGAACTGCTGGGCCGTGCTGCCAATCATGGACTTGAGCGCCACCACACACTCCCCTGAAAGGGCAAACCAACAAATTGCCAAACCTTTCTAGGGCCCCGTGTGGCTTCCTATGCTCCTTGGCACCCCTCACCCCTCACCCCTCACCATAGGACTCATAGCCATCCATGGACTTCACTGTGAGCAGGAGGTGCTGGTCCTGCAGGTACTCGATGTCGGCCAGAATGGGCTTGAGCTGCGGAGCAGAGAGGCCCAGTGAGGAACAAAGCCCCCACCACCCCCTCCTGCCTGACACCACTCACCCCTACCCTCAGGCTCATGTATGATCACTGCAACTCAACTCTTAAGGAAAGAACCCAAATCCTTAATGTAGAAGACACAGCCCTAAACGGGCCTTTCATAGCACTTAAAAGCATTGTAACTAATTAATTTTCTGCATCCTCAATGGCCAACATAGGACCTGACATTTAGCAAAGGTTCAAAAAGTAATGATTAAACAAATGAACAAACTGTAACTTGGCCCCAAATGAAGCAAACACCCTCTCCTCACTCATGCCCACCCCTGACCCCCTGACATGCACACAGACGCATGTGCTCTGCAGGCTCTGCCTGCCCTCCCAGGCCGGCCCTGAATGCGCTCCACTGCACCCTCTCTGTGCCCTCACCCACGAGCCCAGGCCCTGCCTGCAGCCTTACCGTGGGCAGCTGGCGTGAAGACCACTGCACTTTGAGGAAGTTGATGTTATCACTGCTCTGGGCATCGTTCTCAAAGCTCTTCTTGTACTCTGGGGTGGAGGTGGGGAACACCCATTAAGTACCACTTCCCGGCTACCCTTCCCCCTAACTAGGGTAGGGGGCTAACTGCTCTGGGCACATCTGGCCTCCCTTGCCCCTTGGCCCACTCCAGCCCTGGGCCCCTTCTGACCCTCCAGGCAGGTGGAGTAGAACTCAATGAAGAACTTGGTGCGGCTGGCCGTTTTCACAATGGCCTCGATGCTCTCAAACTCAATGTAGGCCTGGTCTGAAGTCTTTGAGAGCCCTGAGGGGCAGAGAGTGGAAGGAAGACAGGAGGGCTGAGAAGGTGACAGGAGGAAAAGGGCAGAGAGACTGAGCCCTGGGATAGGAAGTCAGGGGCCCTGGCAGGGCAGGAGGAAAGGCCAGAAGGGGCCTCCTCAGTCCCAACAAGCCAACAGGGAGTGAGACCCTAATGCCCAGACCCTAGATCAGAGCAGACACAACTCAAGGATGAGAGGTCATCTAAGAGGTGCTGGGGACCAGAATGCCTCAGGGATTGCCCGCCAATAATCCACCACACCATCAGGCACATTCAGGGGCACACACGTGGCCCCAGGTAGATAGCCACTCACACATATACACACATACTCATGGGCATGTACCTCTTACAATGACCCAGGCACACAGACACCCTCACACATATTCAGAAACATTCCGCATGTACGTGTACACACACATATATTCAAGCTCATGCACATCCCAGGTCTCCACCTGTGCCCCCCAGACGTGTGCTACAGCCACAAGCATATCCAGAATAGTCACCTTTCTTGGAAATGAACTGAGAGGTAACTCCAACCTCAAATGTCCCAAACACGGGGGAGTGATCGCTGGTGACAATGTCATCAGTGCAACCTGGGGAGGGGGATAGGAATGGGGGCTCAGAGAAAAGCTGTGTTCCCACTTCCCAAAGCTGGAGGAGACAGTGACTACCCGGGATCGCCATCACCCTTTCCGTGAGGCTCTGACCATAGGAATTGCAGATGATGTGGGTCTCAGGGTAAGATTTCCAGAGAATCCGGTCACACCATGAAGGCACGTTGGTCCGGACCTGGGCAGGGGATGGCAGCATGGTCAGGGCCAACAGCTAGGAAATGCTCAGCACAAGCCCCCCCACCCCCCAACTCCCAGAGCTGATGAGGCCCCACATCCTTCCCCTTGGATCCTCACAAGACCTAGTATTACCCCTACGGCCTCAGAGGGAACAGAGCACTGGAGTGGTAACTGCAGATGCCTACGCCCTTGACCCACAAGCACTCTTGATTCACTGCAGCCCTAGGGTCCTAAGGCACACCTGTTCTCCTCACTCACCCCAGTTGGCTTCTGCTTATGCCAGGCATATGTGTCCCGGGAACCTCGCTCGTAGCGGTAGGTGGGCGGGAAGGAGATCTCCTCTTCACCTAGGGAAGGCAGGGAACAGGCTGGGGTCAGGGCTCAGGGATATCACAGATCTCTGGCCCTCAGACCTCCTACTTGGCCCACACTCACTGAATCGGAGGAAGATCTTGTGCTTCTCCCGCTCCAAGTTGAGCTGGTCCACCCTGAGCAGGGGCTCAAACTCCTTTCTGCTGATATAGTTCAGGATCTCCTGGGGTGGGGACACAAAGGCTGAAGACTGTCCCTCTGAGCCAGAGCCAGAGGTGAGAGCCCATCTGACCCCCAGCCCAGCCACCTGCTCGCACCTGGATATCCATGTCCAGACGGTAGTTGAGGTCCCCAAACCAGAAGAGGTGAGTGAAACGCAGAGAGATGTCAAAGGCACTGAGCTGGCGGTCGCCCAGAGAGAGCAGCCGCAGGATGTCCAGGTAGTTCTGGTTCCGCCTACAGCGAGGATGGGAGGAGGTCCCCAGGGTCAGGACTCAGGGACAGGCAGAAAGGTAAGAAGTCTCTGGGGTCAGGGATGGGGTAGGGATTAGGGTCCCTGAGGAAAGGGGGGTCTTGAGTTGGGATAAGGGAGAAGGTGGTCTCTTGGGACAGGGACATAAGTAGGTCATGGACTGGGATATGGGAGAGGGACTAGGCCTCAGGTGAATTAAGGGATGGGGGTGAAGGCACCCGCTCACCGGGCAGTCTTCTCATTTCCCGAGGTGAGGTGGCAATTCACAAAGCCAAATGAAGTGCCATTGAACATGAAGGAGACGCCCACAGCCCCCTTGTTTCCTGTCAGGACACCAAGAAAAAAAGGCCTGAATCACCCTTAGAGGACTCCCAGCTCCCCCCCCTGAAGCAGCAGTGAGAAGGTTTTCCCAACACGCCCCACCCACACATTTGAGGAGGTAGGCAGGCCTCTGACACACACCCACACCTTCCCTGGAGATCCACGTGGGGAACACACAAGGATGGACTGAGTCTGTCTGCATGTGTGAGCAGAGCCCCTGGAGATCACAGGTGATTCCAAGGGTGAAGCTGCAAGGACCTACAGATTCTGGGCAGAATCTACCCTGGAGGAGCACTGGACTGCAAACCAACAGACCTGGGCACTATGCCAGGCTCCACCGCATGCAACCTTGAACAGATCACTCAACCACTCTGGGCCTGAGTTTTATCATCTACTAGAGGCCCTGTGCATGAATTCGTGCACAGGTGGGGGGGTCCCTTGGCCTGGCCAGCAACTGGGGCGGGGGGGGGGGGCATCTGCCCCCTGGTGGTTAGTGCGCATCATAGCAACCGGTCAACTAGTCGCTTAGGCTTTTATATATATAGGTGAAATGGAGGTAATTATCCTGGCCTGCCTTCCTGGTGGGGCCAGATGAAATCTAGAATAGGAACATACTTTACAAAGTTCAAAGAGTTCCATATATAGAAAAGCTGAGACCACCCAAAAGGGGAAGATCCTGGGCTGGAGAGGAAGCAGGAGGTCCATGCTGCTCACCCAGGGTGTTGGCAATGCCAGTCTTCACGCTGGAGGTACTGACATGGCTGATGCGGTTCTCGTGCTCTGGCTTGACCAGCACAGCCACCTTGATGTTCCACAGGGACTGCATGGCAATCTGGGTGGAGAGTACAGAGTCACTTCTGTCCTGAGCTGGGCCACTGTCCACTACCCCCTCCCAAACAGCCCATACTATATCAATTGTTCTGGCAGGCACAGGATAGGAAAACTTGCTATTTTTTTTTCTGAGGGGCAAAAGAGAATCAGACCCTCTCATATCATGAAGGACTTGGGTTAAATCTCATAAAGGATATGCCCATAGGCCAGAAGAACAGCCAGTCAAGTTGTGTTCCCAGGGTCACCATAAGGTCAAGCAGGATAGTTTGGGATGGTTGTGAGGAGAGGGGATTGGACAAGATGACCCCCCTCACCGGGCGGTAATCCAGATCTGTGAGCTCCTTGAGGCCCCCGCGTAGCAGGTCCAGCCATTCTCGGTCACACACCGAGTTCTCCTGGGTCCCAAAAACATAGATGTCATGGGGTATGGCAACTGTGACCTCATCCAGGGTCTTCCCCAGTCCCTTCGATGTGAACCAAGATGTCACATTTTTCGGAGGAGGCACACTTCCTGGAGGTGGAGGGGACGGGAATGGTCAGGCCCCTGCTCTGGGGCCATTTCTCCCTCCCACCTCGGCCCCTGCCCGCAGGCCTCACCCATGTTCCAGGTGCCTATGAAGACAGAGATCATGTCGGGCTCATCCTGCTTGGAGTGCTTGTTCTTCATGAGCTGTAGCAGCTGGCAGAAGGCCTCCCGCTTCTGGGGGAACAACAGCCAGTAAGAAGCAGGTGAGCAGCCAGGGAACCCCTCCTTCCAGGGATACCCTGCTAGGTAGCAGGTACCGAGAGGGGAGGGGCATGCCTATCTGGTGCACCACTATATAGTTCATGCATATAATAGGTGCTCGATAAATGTTCATTGAATGAGTATTTAAATCTACCCTCAGGCCACCCACTCTCCATACATGTACTCTCTGCCCTGTCAGACCCACCCTGCCAGGAGGGATGACAGGCCTATATCATGTGTTCCTTCTCTTCCCATTCCATGGAGACTCCTGCAGCCCCCAATGGCCTGGCCCAATCTGCTGCTCACCCGGGCACTGACAAAGATGAAGTCCTTGCGCTGTGTCCGGTCCTTCTCCTTCTCAAACACGACACCCAGCTTGTTCTGGACACGCTGAGACTTAATGAGCTGGCGGACTAGGGGATGGAGAATGAGTCACACTGGCCTATGTACTGAGGCCTGGGGCTGCCCTGTCCACCCCTCCCAGTTTAGGCCCTGGCTCACTGCGGTCATGTGTGAAGGTTGTCCAGTCCTCCTGTGAGTCTCGCTGTCTCCGCAGCAACACCAGCCGCCCGCCCTCGACATCCACGCTCAGCGTGAACTTCTGTGATTTCCCAATCTTGGTCAGATCGCCCAGGGTCACATCCAGCTTCACCTGCAGGCCAAGAGGTAAGGAGATGCTGAAAAGACCTCAGGGCAGGCAGCAACCCCTTCACCTCCAACTGTCCTTTGACCCATGAGACCCCAGCTGGCACCCCCTGCAATGTACCTCAAAGGCCTGCACAGGGATGGTCTTGGCCTTACGTGTGCATGGCTGCAGTGGAGCCGGGGGGGCCGTGGAACTTATGTCCTGAAGGGCCTTCAGGGCCTGGAGAGGGCAAGGGCAGGGCAAGGTCAGGGAACATAAGAGGACAGAGGACAAGGGCAGAGGGCTGCTCCTGAGAGGGGCATGATAGAGGTGCCCCTAAACTGTAATTTCAGGCTTCAGATGAATTAGGCCAATGGGAGTGGTAAGGAACTGGTGGGTGAGGGGTCAGAGGTCAGGAGTCAGGCCACCTTCTTCTGGATGCCTGACAGGAAGTCCTTTAACACTGACAGTTTCAGCACCAGGCTCTCTAGTTCCTGCTCCCCCGTCTGCGGTGGGTTCTGCAGTGAGAAGGAATAAGTCTTGTACATGAGGCCACCATGCAGGAGGTCCCCAACTCAGCCCCAGAACATGAACCCATTCCCCAAAGACGTTCCCACAACCCCACCTGTTGCTGCAAAAGGCGGGTCACCATGGGTGAGCTCTGCTGGTCAAACACCTTGGACAGAATTTCCAGGCCAGACAGGACCTTATCCACCTCACTAGGGGAGACATCAGGTCAGAAGAACTGCCCACCCCGATTCAGGTACAGGGAAGGGGGGCTTCAGCCTCCACCATGAGGATGCAAGGGTTCAGGTGAGGAAAAGTCAGGAGGCAATGACTGGTTCCCTGTTCAGGGCCAGAGGTCAGAGGTCAGGGCATCTGTGCAGCAGGGGAGAGCAGGTGAGGACAGGTCAGAGGGGTAAGGGTGCGATGCATGGTGTTGGATGTCCCAGGTACCTGTGTAGCCTCCGGCATGAGGTGGCAAGAGTGCGGGTGAGGTGGGGCAGGTTGCTGGCTCCACTCCGAACAGCCTCCAGGTCCAGCCCGTAGCTGCCCTTCAGGTACTCATGCGAGACAGTGCTCAACCCATTGGGAGCACTTGGAGGAGGGGTTAAGAAGTCAATAGAAGCCTTGCTGACCCTGTCCCAGCACCCCTACCCTATCCCTACAGGAGACAGTACTATTGAGGATCAGAGTACCATGGATCAGGGTATCTGTCTCTGGGGCTGAGATGGGATGGGGGCCCCTAGGGGTGAGGCCTAGAAGGTCTCCCCACCTTTAGTGAGAACATAGTTCTCAGAGGAGAAAGGGACTTCCTGCTTAGTGAAGGGGGTTGGGGTCTTACCTCTCAGCAGCCGGAGTTGTGGGGGTCTCAGGGGCTGGTGGGGGGCTGCTGGGCCCCACAGAGGCACAAATGCTGGTGGAGCCAGAGCGTGGGGGCAGCGGGGGCTTCTCATCCTCCCCATCTGTGGACAGGGGTCAGTGGGGCATCCATCTGGGCCTCCCACCCTCAGTGAAGTATGGGGGAATGCCATGGTGATCAGAAACTTCCGTGGAAAGGGGGTAAAGGTCCCTGGCATCACGGTTAGGGCTAGGGCTTTAAAGAAGGCAGGTTGAGAAAATGGGATGGAAAGAAGCAGGTAGTATTTGAACACGAGGCAGGGCAGGCGTTTGCACACTGCACACCGGGTGGCACCTGAGGCATCGCGGTCGTCTTGCGGGTCTGGCTCTCGCTCTCGCTCCACAGGCAGCAGCAGGGCGCACACCAGGCCCTGGTTGGGCTGGGCATACAGGCCAATGAGCTCGCCCAGGGTCTGGAAGCGGCGCACGGGCACACCCTGCGAGGTCTGCAGCCAACAAGGGTGGGAGAAGGGTCAGCCAGCTAGTCCCAGGCCACAGGCTGGAATCAAGGTCAGGGGTCAGGGTCTAAGCCAGTGATGGCGAACCTGTGACACGCGTGTCAGAGGTGACACGCGAACTCATTTTTTTGGTGGATTTTTCTTTGTTAAATGGCATTTAAATATATAAAATAACATCAAAAATATAAATCTTTGTTTTACTATGGTTGCAAATGTCAAAAAATTTCTATATGTGACACAGCACCAGAGTTAAGTTAGGGTTTTTCAAAATGCTGACACGCCGAGCTCAAAAGGTTCGCCATCACAGGTCTAAGCCCTTACCTGCACAGCCAGGAAGTCTTCTCCATCAGGCAGAATTCGATATGTGTGCACATGCTTCTGGTACCTGATAGCAAGGTGGAGGTCAGAATCTGTCACTCCCAGGCTAGAGTCTAAGCCCCAAGATACCCTCACCTCCTGCCACTGGACTCAACGCCAGCCCTTTCAGCTTGGCTTCCCTATAACCATTTGCCCAAGCTGTACAGGGTTAATGATGGGGGCAGTCCACGTCCATCCTGCTAGTGTCACCAACAAGCAGGACCCCCCCCTCCCCCGCCCCCACCAGACCTACATAGTCTCCACACCCACCGCAGGGCCCGGGAAGTAACAGACAGCTCTTTTGTGGCCTCCACAGCTGTCTAAACAGCCCCTCTGGGCTGTGGTACCAGTCTGGGCCCCCCGCCAGATTAAGAGTCCTCAGAAGCCTGGGTAACCGCTGTTTGCATGCATGGGCAATGTGCTAACACACATGTGCCTGCTGTCTATGTTTATGTTGGTGTCTAGCTCTGCTGAAGTTGGGTGTGTCTGGGGCAGTTTTGCTGGGGAGTGTAGGGGTATTATCCTGGGGATTTCTACCCCCTTCCCCAGACACCAGGAAATTGGGATGACCTAAGGGGACCCCCCCCATGGTAGACCCAGGCCACTAGGAGCCCCAAACTGAGGAGGGGCGATAGGGGTGCTGACAGATGACAGCAACAGCTGAGCAGGTGACAGCTGAGCCAGGCCTGGGTGGCGAAGGCCACACTCAGAGGGGCTGGGAGACTCCCTCTGCAGCCACACCTCAGGGTAGTCTTGCCCAAGGGAGTCACCCAGACTGTGTATTAGGCAGGAGGGGGTGTTGGCTCCAGAGAGGACCAAATGCCTATATGAGAAGACCCTTTACCTTGGCCACAGGGCCATTCCCTTCCCTCAAGTGGGCTCCGTTTGAGGGCTCTCTTGGCTGCCAACCAGACACAAGCCATGCTGGTGTCTGTATGTGACTGGGTGTGTTGGTTTGTGGACTGTGGGCCTCTGTTTATAACAATAATAACATCCCATTAACTGAGCCCTGTCTCTGTGTACTTAGCACAGACATGATCTCATTAATCTTCACCTTTTGAGGCAGATATTATTATTATCTCCATTCTTTAGAAGAGGAAACTGAGACTCACAGATGAAACACAAAGCAAGTAAAAGGCAGAGCTGGGATTTAAAGCCAGGGCAGAGGCCAAGGCCTTATATCCTGGCCTGCTGATCGGATCGCCTGTGCCTGCTGAGGCAGGGAAGTGTCCTGTATACATGTGGGTGTGTACACAGGTAAGCAAGTATGTTTCTGATCACCCACCCCCAGGCTCCTGAAATGCTAGGAGTAGCCAGAGTCAGCTGGCAAAGCTGAACTATCTCCCCACAGACCCTCACCCCACCCATCTCCTCTCCTGGCAATGGAGCCCGGATTCTCCCCTCCTGGGACAATAACTTCCTCACCCAGACACAGGCCCAGCTGTCCTCCTCTCACTCAACAGCTGACCCAACACCTGCCTCCCGCCCCTCCCTAATTAGGGGTTATGCCTCAGAGGGGCCTGGGAGGCAGGGCTCAAGGATATTCATCTGCTTAGTCTGCTCCTCTTTAGTCTTCCAGGCTGAGCCGCAGACTTAGGGCATAAGCTGAGACCCAGAGCACCCCTTCCTCTTCAGGTCCACTGCCTGCCTCAGGGTTTCTCAGCCTCAGCACTACTGCGGTTTCGGACTGCATCATTCTTTGTTGTGAGGGGCTGCCCTGTGCTTGTAGGATGCTTAGCAGCATCCCTAGCTTCTACCCACTAGATGCCAGTAGCATCATCCCAGTTGTGACAACCAAAAAATGTCTCTAGACATTGCCAAAGGTCCCCGGAGGGATCAAGTCAACCCCAGTTGAGAACCACTAGCCTGGGCCAATGCACCCCCGCCTCCCACCCCCCAAAGATGTGAAGAGAACAGAGAGGGAAGGGACAGAGGGATGGAGGTTTGGGAGAGCTCATGGAGCCAAGGAGAAACATAACTAGATCTAAACAAAGCAGCCGTGTGGCTCCCCACTCACCACCTCCCACCCCTGAGGCCCATAGGAGCCTACCCAGTGTCAGACCGAGTGGTGTGGGGGCAGCTCAGGGAGAAGACTCCAAAAACTAAAAGTGCAAGCTCACCCCAACACCACCGCCACCTAGACGGATGGGCACAGCCACAGGGCCAGGCCCACCCAGAGAGGTGCCAAGTCTAGCCCCACACTCAGCACCCACAGTTCAAGGCTAGGGCAGCCGGGAGCCAGAGCACACACACTCACTCATTGATTCATGAAATAATGGCATGGCCCCACACAGCCTCACCCTCTTTTTCTGGACACCACCCTGCCCCCTAGCCCCAGCCATACACGGCCAGGCAGGCCCCAACCTCAGTCTGGGGGCACAGCAACGCCCCTTAAGGGAGCTGCTGACCATCCTCACACACCCCATCCTCACACAGCCCCCAACTCCAACTACACCTCTGCCTACCTCTCAGACATCCCATCTCTGTAAGCAGCCCTGCACACAGCCATGCAATGCACATCCTCATCCTCCAGCTCCTTCTCTCTGGAGGGTGCCTGAGGGGGTCTGACAGAGACCCCCTTGCATTTTCCCCCCTTACAGCCACCCTGGCAGCGGGTGGGCACTTACTCTGCTTCCTCGTCCCCAGAAAGTGCCCCCAGACACACAGCAGCAGGAAGGAAGTGCGCCCGGCATCCTTCCTCGGCCTCAGCATACAGCCAAGGCCCCACTCTGGGGGGCGCTGGCGTCCACCGTCCCGAGCCCTCCCCACACTCCCAAGGAGCCCCCGCCCGCCGACAGCCCCAGCGCCACTCACAGGACGCAGAGCGCGAAGGCGCCCGCCACGCTCTCGCTGTCTCGGACCAGGAAGCTGCCATCGCGGCCTGCCCGGGCCAGCAGTTCCTCGGCAGCAGCGCGGCTCAGGTCTCGGTGGTACCAGGCAGGGGCCGGGCTGCCCAGCGCGCCCCCCGGCCCGGTGCTCCGGTGCAAGCGCTTCGTAGGCCGACGCATGGCCCGCATGACTAGAACCGCCGCACCAT
>NW_005871186.1:929461-933428 GCF_000147115.1 Myotis lucifugus
AGTGATTCGATCCCCTATCAAACCCCCCGGCCGAGGTTCGGTGTCCTTGAAACCGCAACGCACGGTTCTCTGGCAGACCCCTCTCGGGCCCGAGCAGAGCCCTTCCCCCCTCTTGGCCAAGGTCCCCAGGCACCATCCACCATCCCCGCAGGCCCTGGCCTCGAGGGGTTCAGCAGCCCGAGCCCAGGCCTCCCTCGGCCCGTCTAGGAGGAAGTTCCCGCAAACCCGTGGGCTCCCGACCGCTCCCCAGGGCCGCGGCCGCCGCGCGCAGACCCCCACCTCTTGGGCTGCTCCGGGGCGCCCTTCCCGGGGGAAGCGGCCCTAGACTCTCCGCGGCCACTTAAGATGGCCAGCCGCCGCGCAACCCCCTTCGCCTTCCGCCCCGCCCGCCGCTCCGCCCCCGGGCAGCACCGCGCCCCGCCTCCCCGGCCCCGCGTCTGGATCCCGGAGCCGCCGGCCCGCCGACCCGCCTAGGGACCTCGGGCGAGTCTCGGCCCCACGCCGAGCCGAGCCGAGCCTTCCCGCCCTGTAAGGTGGGGACGAGGTGATGAGGGCGGACTCCATGGGGCTGCGCTCGGAAAGGTCTGGGCACGGGGCCTGGCACCCGGGAGGCGCTCCCACACGGCGGCTGTGTTTATGGTTAAGGAAGGAGTCCCAGGGGTGACAGCTGTGTAAACTGCACAGCGCGGCGGCCGAGCGGACGAGTATTCTTAGCACCCGCCCCCGCCCCCGGCCACTCTCTCCAAGTCAACAAACTTGAGCCTTTGTGGGCGGGATGCCGAGTGGGGAGCCCCCCAAACCCGGGCTGATCCGACACCCCGGGCCCGCTTCTCTCCCCTCTCCTCCCCTCCCGCCTGGTGAGGGCCAGGCACCTGGAGGTCGGAAGCGGGGCGGGGCCCGTCGCCCGGCTGCCCGCCCCATCCCAAAAAAGACCTAGCCCGTGGCGCCAGCGGGGAGTCCGCTTCCTGCCCCGCCCCTCCGCCCCCTGGCTCCTTAAAGGCGCAGGCCTGCAGCCTGGCTCCCGCGGCCGCCAACTCCGGGACGGCTGCCGCAGGTGCCCCTTTAACCTGGGAGAGAACTTTCATTTTGCCGAGTGGAGTGTCTGAGTCCCGACCAGCTCCTTACTCTACCGTATTTCAAATACGCGTTGACTTACTCCCGCTAGAGCAGAGCCTGGGACGCGGAGGGGGCTCGGTGGGACCTCCCCAACTTGGTAAATAGTCACTGGGAGACCCTCCCACGAACCCAGCAGTGTCGCCAGGCCCCTGCAGGGACCCACTAACTCGTCCGCCAGTCGGTGCCGGACTTGTCTCACCGAGTCAGTCTCCTCTGGGTGTGAGGGAAGGTGAGTCGGCCTAGAGGGGGCAGCCAGGGCGGCAGGGAGAGACCTGGACTGGGAGTACTCAGGCCGCATTCTGGTTCTAGCTTGATCACCCGCCTGCCTGATGGTGTCAGACAGGTATCGGTGCCTCTCTAGGCATAACTGCAGTCTGAGTTCGGAGACTCGGGAGGAAGGGGGAAGTGAGAGCCCCAGAAAGCAACCGAGGCCCAGTTCCCGGGGACTGTGCAAAGACAGAACCACCACCACCCAGGTAGGCATCCATTGCCAGGTGGGGACAAAGGTAAGAGTTCCCATCCCTCTTCCAGCCACACCTCCAGAACATAGCCTGACGGAACCAGTTCAAGGCACTTGAGTATTTGCTCCCCAGGAACCTCCCCGATTGCCCTCCTCCTACACTCTCTTCCTACTGTGAGGGTCCCAAGCCCCAACTCTGCCCCGTTAGTCCACATCCGTTGTGAATTATTTTTTCACCTCTGGACCCCCATCCCTAGCTTTCTCGTTGCAGACCTGAGCACAGAGGCAGACAGACAAGGCCTGGGTGATAGGGGATATTTACAGACCAATATAAATAATGAAGTCCTGGACCTGACTCTTACTTGGGGCTACAAGAGCAACAGGATCCCTGAGAACTATTAATGTGCAGACACTGGGCTCACGGACTTTCTAGGCAACAGCTCCTTTATATTTCACAACCCTGAGGGAAGGAAGGATTATTAGCCCCATTTTAATGAGGAAAAAGATTGAGAGCAGTCAAGCAACTGCTTCCTTGCACATAGTGAGTAGGTGAGCTGATGTTGAAACCCAGGTTTCATTGCTCTAATCTGAAGGAATCCAAAAACTGCCCTAGCTGGTTTGGCTCAGTGGATAGAGCGTTGGCCTGTGGACAGAAGGGTCCCAGGTTCGATTCTAGTCAAGGGCACATGACCAGGTTGCCAGCTCATTCCCCAGTAGGGGGCATGCAGGAGGCAGCTGATTAATGGTTCTCATGAATGTTTCTCTCTCTCTACCTCTCCCTTCCTCTCTGAAATCTATATATATGGATCCTATATAATAAAAGGCTAATATGCAAATCAACTGAATGGAGAAACAACTGGTTGCTATGATGCACACTGACCACCAGGGGGCAGACGTTCAATGAAGGAGCTGCCTCCTGGTGGTCAGTGCGCTCCTGCAGGGGGAGCGCTGCTTAGCCAGAAGCCCAGAGCTGGGCTAAAGTCTGGGGAGCCCAGTGGCAGTGGTGGGAGCCTTTCCTGCTGCTTCCACAGCAGTCAGGCATCCCCCAAGGGCTCCCGGACTGCGAGAGGGCACAGGCCAGGCTGAGGGACCCCACCCCCAGTGCACAAATTTCATGCACCAGGCCTATGAATCTCTCCACTATGCACCCATAAACTCACAACCAAAATAATTCATCAGACACAAATATGTCTGTCTGTTTATTAGAACTGGCTGTCAGAGGAACCCCAAGCCCCACATGAGGAACTGGTTGACAGAGGGATAGGTAATGCATGGAGGCAAGCTTAGAGCTTCATTTGTGGACCTGTGCTGAGCCAAAACTGATCCTTGTGCCTCAAAGCTGGGGACAGACAGAGGGGACCTCTGGGAAGAGCTGGACTCAGTCAAGGAGCCAGAGTTGCAGCATCAGAGCCAGGCTGAGCAGGAGAGGCCCAATCCCATGGAGCATGGCCCTAGAAGTCATGGCCAAGGCATAGAACCTCGCCACCTCTTCATTGGGGTTGCCCTGGGCCGGCTCAAACCACATCTGGATGCAGCGGCCACTCCCTCGGCTGTATTGGCTGACCTGGTAGGAGTGACTCCAGAGGCCCTCACACAGGGCTGCAGGAGTGGGGAAGTAGGACTCAAATGTGCGACAGACGGCCTGAGCTGGACACTTGTTAGATCCTGCAGCGGGAGAGAGGATAGACACGGACATCCAGCCCTGCTTACCTGAGAGATGTTCAGGCAATCCCAATCTTCAAACCGCCTTTGCCCAAACCCCACCTCCATCTCCCCACCCACCCAGCCCTCACCTGAGGTCCAGTTCCAGCCCTTGTGCCAGTCACTCTTGCAGGTGTAGGAGGTGCGGCAGTCTTCCCACCAGCTCTCACAGTCCTCTTTGCACAGGGGCACGTTCCGGAAACGCTCTCTGCGCCAGCTGTCGTTCACCTGGGTGGGAGGTAATATGAGAAGGTTCCTCAGCCAGGCCTGTTGGCAGCCACAGCTTTGACTGAGCTGGAGGGCAGCCTGCTGGGGTGGGGTGGGGTGGGGTGGGGTGGGGTGAGGACACCCCTGTACCTGCTGGATCCAGGGCCCCAGGTTGGGGGAGCACTCATAGAGACAGGTGTCCTGGATGAAGTGGCGCTTGCAGGCAGGCTTCATCTTGCCACAGTGGTCCCAGTTGAAGTTATACAGGAGGGAGGTGTCCTTGTGCAGCTCCTGGCTGGTGCTGACAGAGCAGCAGGCATTCTTTCCTCCAGGGAGTGCACTGGGGGGGGGGAGGACACAGCACTAAGTCCCCCCTGCTGCCAACGTCTACCACCTCCAGCCTCTCCCCATTTTGGTTCTTGCTCTCCAGCCCCAGGTAGGTGTTCTAAGAAACGCTCACTGTGAGGACCTCTCTGTTCTTGG
>NW_005871186.1:933596-1011267 GCF_000147115.1 Myotis lucifugus
TGTGGCCAAAGATGGCCGCCCCCATGTGGTCACAAGATGGCTGGCAGGGGAGGGCAGTTAGGGGTGACCAGGCTGGCAGGGGAGGGCAGTTGGGGGCGACCAGGCTGGCAGGGGAGGGCAGTTGGGGGCGACCAGGCTGGCAGGGGGGGGCAGTTGGGGACAGTCGGCCTGACAGGGGAGAGCAGTTAGGTGTTGATCAGGCTGGCAGGGTCAGTGGTTAGGGGGTGATCAGGCTAGCAGGCAGAAGCGGTTAGGGGCAATCAGGCAGGCAGGCAGGCGAGTGGTTGGGAGCCAGCAGTCCTGGATTATGAGAGGGATGTCCCACAGGGATCAGGCTAAACTGGCAGTCGGACATCCCCTGAGGGGTCCCAGATTGGAGAAGGTGCAGGCTGGGCTGAGGGACAACTGCCCCCCACCCCCACCCCATGCACAAATTTCATGCACCGGGCCTCTAGTCATTTATAAAGGCCTTAACACTTTATAAAAAGTTCTTAAATTTATTCATTAAAAAATTATTACTGAGTAGCTATTCTATACCATCCACTGTTGTAGACAGAGTACAGCACACAAGAAAACAGAGAGAAATATGTGTTCATGGATCTTACATTCTGGTCAGGGGAGACAGACAGTAAGACACTAAAAGGGAAAAATGTGATATGGAAGGATATGATCAATTATATAGGGACGTTTACAGCAGGGAATGAGTATGTGGAGAATGGGGTGATTGTTGAAATTTAAAATACTAGTAAGGTGGTTTGAAAAGCCTCATTGCAAGGTGACACTTTCAGTAAAGAAGGAAAGAGCCCTGACCAGGTAGCTCAGTTGGTTAGAGCATCACCCTGATATGCCAAGGTTGTGGGTTTGAACCCAGTCAGGGCACATATAAGAATCAACCAATTAATGCATATGTAAGTGAAAAAACAAATAAATGTTTCTCTCTCTTTCATTTACTGTGTCTCTCCCTTTCTCTTTCTAACATCAATAATTTTTTTTTTAAAAAAAGGAGGAAAGAAAGTGAGCAATACAGTAATCTATTGTTGAATGACCATATTCTCAGCAAGTATTAAGATTTGTGTCCCCCCCCTCCATGAATAGGACAGTATCAGACCCACAGAAACATTTGCTTAATAACGTGAAAAACGTATTTATGATTTCCTGATCTAAACTGAATTACATCTTTCATGTGAACACACGTTAGTTTACCCGATTTTCCAGGACAACACAAACCATGAGATGGAAGGCTGTACTATATGTTTTATATTACTGGAGTTAATCACTATTGTAGACCTCTGGGATCGGAAAACCAAGATGGCGGCATAGGTTAACGCTGGAGTTTGCTGCCTCGAACAACCACCTCAAAAATACAACTAAAAGACGGAACGGACATCATCCAGAACCACAGGAAGGCTGGCTGAGTGGAAGTTCTACAACTAGGAGGAACCGAGAATCAGAGGAGGCGCAGTGCTGAAGTAAAATACTAAGGTGCGGAGTGCGCGCAGCGCGGGCTGGTGGCTGAGGGCACGGTTGTCTGTTTCAATCCGGAGGGAGCCTCAGACTCTGAGCTCCAGATCCGGGCGAGTCACTAGGGACCCAGACTCAAACAGGAGAAGCGGGACTGTCTGGCTTCGGTCCCTCCGAGGTTTGCAGTAGTTGCTGGGACAGAGAGGCAGAGCCCCTGGGGACGGACTGAGAGCAGCCATAACTGCTCCCTCCTCCGCCCTGTTGATCCCGTGGGACCCGCCCCGCCCAAGCCCTGCACAGAGCCATTTGCCGGATAGCCTCAGGCAAAGGCTAGATTAGCACCTCCCTAGAGGACAGAAGTTCTCCCACTGCAAACACAGCTGATTCTCACAGCCAGTTGGCCTGGAGGTCAAGTAGTAATTACCTACAACAATCAAGGCTTGACTACAACAAGACTGCTCACAGAGACCACAAGGGGGTGCACCAAGAGTGTCTACCTCAGGTAATTGGGACACTTAACACAGAAAGCCACTCTATCGACACAGCGAAGCACACAAAAATGCCAAGACAAAGAAACAGGCCACAAAGGACAGAACCGGAGGAAAGCAGGCTACTGGATATAGAATTCAAAACCACACTTTTGAGGTCTCTCAAGAGGCTTCTAGAGTCTGTCGATAAACTTGATGAGATGTACAGGAAATCTAATGAGACCCTTGATGGTGTGATAAAGGACCAACTAGAAAGTAAGCATACACTGACTGAAATAAAGAATATTATACAGACTCCCAACAGCAGACCAGAGGAGCGCAAGAATCAAGTCAAAGATTTGAAATGCGAGGAAGCAAAAAACACCCAACCGGAAAAGCAAAATGAAAAAAGAATCCGAAAGTGTGAAGATAGTGTAAGGAGCCTCTGGGACAGCTACAAGCGTACCTACATCAGAATTATAGGGGTGCCAGAAGATGAGAGAGAGCAAGATATTGAAAACCTATTTGAAGAAATAATGGCAGAAAACTTCCCCCACCTGGTGAAAGAAATAGATTTACAAGTCCAGGAAGCGCAGAGAACCCCAAACAAAAGGAATCCAAAGAGGACCACACCAAGACACATCATAATTAAAATGCCAAGAGCAAAAGACAAAGAGAGAATCTTAAAAGCAGCAAGAGAAAGAAACTCAGTTACCTACAATAGAATACCCATATGACTGTCAGCTGATTTCTCAACAGAAACTTTGCAGGCCAGAAGGGAGTGGCAAGAAATATTCAAAGTGATGAATACCAAGAACCTACAACCAAGAGTACTTTATCCAGCAAAGCTATCATTCAGAATTGAAGGTCAGATAAAGAGCTTCACAGATAAGGAAAAGCTAAAGGAGTTCATCACCACCAAACCAGTATTATACGAAATGCTGAACAGTATCCTTTAAGAAGAGGAAGAAGAAGAAAAAGGTAAAGATACAAATTATGAACAACAAATACGCATCTATCAACAAGTGAATCTAAGAATCAAGTGAATAAATAATCTGATGTTCAGAATGAACTGGTGATTATAATAGAATCAGGGACATAGAAAGGGGAATGGACTGACTATTCTTGGGGGGGAAAGGGGTGTGGGAAATGCGGGAAGAGACTGGACAAAAATCATGCACCTATGGATGAGGACAGTGGGTGGGGAGTGAGGGCGGAGGGTGGGGTGGGAACTGGGAGGAGGGGAGTTATGGGGGGAAAAAAGAGGAACAAATGTAATAATCTGAACAATAAAGATTTAATTATTAAAAAAAAAAATCACTATTGTAGAAAATTGTCTCCTCAATGGCAACACTGCTTGCAGTGGTTCTCAACCTTCCTAATGCCGCAACCCTTTAATACAGTTCATGTTGTGGTGACCCCCAACCATAAAATTATTTTCGTTGCTACTTCATAACTGTAATTTTGCTCCTGTTATGAATCGTAATGTAAATATCTGATATGCAGGATGTATTTTCATTGTTCGCGACCCACAGGTTGAGAACTGCTGGCTTAGGGTATCAGATAGCATTTAAGTTGCCAATAGAGTACACTTGTATAAATCTTCATTTGAGGCTGCCCCATTCATGTGCTGTTTCACAAGGATTTCTAATGTAGCCATACCAGAGAATTGACATATGAAATGTAGTTGGGGTTTGTTTTTTTTTATGAATTGCTTTCTTTTTGCTTCTCCTTTGCATTATAGGTAATTATGTTGATATTTTTAAATTAATAGATTCTAGTAGCTTTGAACTTCATTCCAGGATAGAAAAGAGAGTCTAAACAATATTTTTCCTCAAAAGGAACTATGGAAACTAATAGGATGCAACCAAGTGGCATAATTTTTATAGAATGTGTGAAGGTACTGCACCTCTGCCCCGGGTCGCAGTCATAAGAGGCCTTCTCCTTTGCCCCTAGCACTCCATGGGACTGGCACATAGAGTAGGAAAACCATCCTCCCCAGTCCTACCCCACCACGAGGGCTAGTCATGTCCAGGTCCTCTGTGTGTCCATAGGCTCCTCTGGGCCTCAGTTTCCTCATTTGTGTCATGAGGAAAATGTCATCTGCCTACCTCAGAGGACCACCGCAAAAATGAGATCATGGACAGAAAGCACATGACACCTGGTAGGTGATCATTGCATGTGATTGCTGACATGGTATCCTGTTCTGAGGAGGCCACCCCGAAAATCACCTAAACCACTCCCCGACCTTTACCTTCTCAGCAGTAATCAGAACATGGGGTGTCTGGCCCCTCAACCCTTCCCGCACCACCCTAAGGTCCTCTTCCCTGTCAGAACCAGTCCCCTCCCCAACCACAGCCACACTGCAGCCATACCTGGCCATGCAGCTTGTCCTCAGGGCCTGGCTTTGTCTTGTGGTGTTTGGCGTCCATGCAGACGTTGAGCAGGTCTGTCCTGTCTCTGGCACTGCACACGGAGGCTGAAAACCAGGCCAGCAGCAGCAGAGGTGGCATCAGTTTCCAGGCCATGTCTTTCTGTCCCTGCAGAGGAAGCTGTGGTTAGGGAGAGCGAGGCCTGAGGGGAGAGCCCATGCCGGGCGCTCCCTTCACCCCCTCCTCAGTCTCCCCATCTCCACAGTGAAGGATGGGGCTAGAACCTGTTCCTTCAGTGCTGGGCCCTGGGCTCCCTGAGACTGAGATAGATGGGTGCTCCTCACCCCATTTGTGGAGGGTTCAGAAGGGGATCTGGGGTTAGTAGGTGGCTCCTCAGGGACAGCACCCAAGTTGGAGAACAATGCTTGAACCCACACATTCTCTCTGGATTTTACCTTTTAAAAAAAGTAATTAAATGGTTTAGGTCCCTACTTCCTGGAAAGGGCCAGGGACCCACAGCACCCTTATGCTGTGTTCAGCAAGAGCCCTGCCATTAGACCCTGGATCACCTGGGTTCCCATGGCAGCTTAGGAACCCTGTTTGCCTGGGGAAGGCAGTGGCCCAGCTCTGCTGAGTTCTCCACATCAGCCTGAGGATCAAGGGATGTAACACAAACAGGACTGGTTTAATGGTACAGAAATGGAAGTGGTGTTTTTTTATCTTTAAAAAAGAAAAATTTTTATTGATTGTTAGAAAGAGGAAGGGAGAGAGAGAGAGCGAAACATCAATGGGCTGCCTTCTGTACAACCCCTACTGGGGATCGATCCCACAACCCGGGCGTGTGCCCTGACCAGAATCATGCAGCAACCTCTTGGTGCATGGGATGATGCCCCACCAAATGAGCCACACCAGCCAGGGCAAGACTGGTGGCTTTCAAACAGCTTTGCTCCCTCACACTTCTTCCTTCCCCATTTCCTGAAAGCCTTTCCTCCCTCCACCCCATCGGGACTCTGGCCCCTCAGCTCTCTGAGAGCTGGACTAATGCCCCAGATCACCACCTGACTCCTCAGAAAACAAATGCAGAGACCCTTGGACTGAGCAGAAGGACAACATAAAAGTCTCCCGTGTTAAAGGAGCCTACCCGACAGGCATGGGCGGCCCCTGGAAAAAGTGGCAGCCCCTTGTCTGTCCATGACTGCCCGCCACCCACCCCACCCATTACAGATCTGTTTCTTTGGGCTTAGTCACTGAAGTACTAAGAGTTAATAGTGAAGACCCATTCCTCTCCCTCACCATTCCCTCACGCAGTTGATCACCAAGCCCTGGCAAGGGTCCCTCCAAAAACCTTTCCAGAATTCACTTCCCCTGGCTCTGTGTTTGGGGTCAGTTCACTCCAATTTCTTCCCCTTCAAGTCATCTTTCCCACAGGAGCCAGGGTGATCTTTCTAAAGAAAGACGTGCCCCTCCCCTACCCACACACCCACCAAGTCCCCCCAGTGCCCTGTCACCCTTCCCTCCTGAGGGCATCTTGCCTGAGCCTCCTCTGCTGCTGGGAGCACACACAGCTGGGTCTGGACTGGCCTCTCTCAGGGCTGCAACAGCTCCAGGACCCTGGACTCCCCAGTGGTCTCTGTCCTCAGGGCAGGATGACAGTAGAGCTCTGAATGTGCTTACGCAGAATGTACCCTGCGGTTAGCAATTTCTGCTTCCACCTCCTTCCTTCCTTTCCAGACCCTTCTGTAATCCAGGCTTCCTTAGTCTGTCAAGTTAGCTAATTTTATATGATTTCACCTCTTTATTTGTTAATTTACTCATTCCAGGATCCACACATTCAACATTCATGACAATATAGATAAACACTCACCTTCTCGGGGAATCTGATTTTTTGTACCTTTTTGTTAAAAATATATTTTTATTGATTTCAGAGAGGAAGGGAGAAGGAGAGAGAGATAGAAATATCAATGATGAGAGAGAATTATCAATGGGCTGCCTCCTGCACGCCTCCCACTGGGGATCAGGCCTAAAACCCAGGTATGTGCCCTCGATCAGAATCATACTGGGACCCTTCAGTCCACAGGCAACGCTCTATCCACTGAGCCAAACCAGCTCGGGCGGGAATCTGATTTTTTAGGTTCCCCAACTGGCTGTTAGGATAAAGCTAACTTGAGGGGCATGAGGCAAGGAGGGGAAAAACCCAGGCTTTAGGGTCAGGCCTTGGGTGGGACCCAGTAATAGCTCCATCCCTCACACAACCCTGGTAAATGTCACTAAACCTTGCTGAGCTTTTGCTGGCTCATCAGAAAATTGTTGAGAATTTAACTGGAAAAGTCTGCCTCATACCAGGTAGGCTTAAATGACAACTGTCATGTTAATTTGTGCGCAGTGAAGTAGACATAGGTAGAAGTTGAGGTTCAGAAGTCTAGGTACACAGAGAAAAGTTGTGTCATATCTGATCAAATATAATATCTCACCAGATAACATTTCTTCAAACATAAATAAGGAATTTTTTATAATCTTTTGAAAATTGTGGTAGAATACATATTATATAAAATATACCATCTTCACCATTTTTATGTGTAGAGTTCTGTTAAGTACATTCATGTTGTTGTGCAACCAGTCTCTGGTAAACTCATTTTGTAACACTGAAACTATTCCCATTAAGCAACTACTCCTGATTTCCTCCTTCCGCCAGTCCTTAGCAACCATCGTTTGACTTTCTGTCTCTATGAATTTGACTACTCCAGATACCTTCTTTTTTTTTTTTTAATATATTTTATTGATTTTTTACAGAGAGGAAGGGAGAGGGATAGAGAGCCAGAAACATCAATGAGAGAGAAACATCGATCAGCTGCCTCCTGCACGCCCCCCACTGGGAATGTGCCTGCAACCAAGGTACATGCCCTTGACCGGAATCGAACCCGGGACCCTTGAGTCCGCAGGCCGACGCTCTATCCACTGAGCCAAACCGGTTCTGGCTAGATACCTCCTTTAACTGGAAACATGTTCTTTTGTAACTAGCTTCTTTGACTACATTACAGTCATAAAGTTCATCCATTTATCAGAATGTCAATCCTTTGTATAGCTGAATAATATTTCATTCTATGTATGTACCACATTTCATTTATGGATACTTGGGTTGCTTCCAACTTTTGGTGTTGTGAAGAACACTGCTATGAGCATGGGTGTACAAATATCTCTACAGGACCCTGCCTGCAGTTCTTTTGGGTTCATACCCAGAAGTGGAAGAGCTGGATCATATGGTAATTCTATTTTTAACATTTGAGGAACTGTCATACTATTTTCCATAGCAGCTGCAGAATTTTACATTCCCATCAACAGTTTACAAGAGTTCCAATTTCTTCCCATTCTTGCCAACACTTGTTATTTTCTGTTGGATTTTTTTCAAAAAATAGAAGCCATCCTAATAGATGTCAGGTGAAATCTCATTGTAGTTTTGATTTGTATTTCCCTAATGATTAGTGACATTGAACAACTTTTCATATGCCTATTGGTCATTTGTACATCTTCTTTGGACTTCATTTTCAAGTCCTTTTCCCATTTTTAAATCAGGTTATATGTGTTGTTGTTTTTTTGTTGAGTTGAAGGATTAGCTCCTTGTTAAATATATGATTTGTAAATATTTTCTCCTGTTCTGTAGGTTGCCTTTTCACTCTAATTGTTCAGTGATGTACAGAAGTTTTTAATTTTGATGGAATTCAATTTAATTCTTTTTTTCTTCAGTTGCCTATACTTTCATTCTTCTATCCAAGAAGTCATTGCCTAATACAATGTCATAAAGCTCTTGCCCTGTGTTTTTTTTTTAAATATATTTTATTGATTTTTTACAGAGAGGAAGGGAGAGAGACAGAGAGTCAGAAACATCGATGAGAGAGAAACATCAATCAGCTGCCTCCTGCACATCTCCTACTGGGGATGTGTCCGCAACCCAGGTACATGCCCTTGACCGGAATCGAACCTGGGACCTTTCAGACCGCAGGCCGATGCTCTATCCACTGAGCCAAACCCGTTTCGGCTGCCCTGTGTTTTCTTAAGGAGTTTTAATCGTTTGGGCTTTTATAATTAGGTCTTTGATCCATTTTGAGTTAAATTTTGTAGATAGAGTAAAATAAGGGCTGAAAGTAATTTTTTTTTTGCATGTGAATATCCAGGTGTGTGCCAGCATCATATTTTGAAAGTGCTACTCTTTGAATTGTTATTTATTGCATTGAATTGTCTTAACACCATTGTCAAAAATCTGGACTCAGGCCCTAACCGGTTTGGCTCAGTGGATAGAGTGTCGGCCTGCAGACTGAAGCGTTCCGGGTTCGATTCCGGTCAAGGGCATGTACCTTGGTTGCGGGCACATCCCCAGTGGAGGGTGTGCAGGAAGCGGCTGATCGATGTTTCTCTCTCATTATCGATGTTTCTAACTCTCTATCCCTCTCCATTCCTCTCTGTAAAAAAATCAATAAAATATATTTTTTTAAAAACCTGGACTCTATGTTCTGTTCCATTGATGTGACATCTATTCTCATGCTACTACCACACTGGTTATTGCAGTTTTGTAATAAGTTTTGAAATCGGAAAGTGTGCGTCTTCCAATCTGGTGCTGTCTTAAGATTGTTTGAGCTCTTCTGGGTCTCTGGCATGTCCATATAGATTTTAGGTTCATATTGTCTATTTCTCAAAAAAAAAGTCAGCTGGAATTTCGGTACGGGTTGATTTGAATCTATAGAGCAACTTGGGGAGAATTGCCTTTTAACAAAAGTGCCTTCTGATTGATGAATATGGAATGTCTTTCCATTTATTAGCTTTTTAATTTCTTTCAACAATGTGTAGTTTTCAGTGTACAAGTCTTTTAGTTTCTTAAATGTATTTCGATGTGTTTTGTTCTTTTTTATACTATTGTGAATGGAATTCTAATCTTAAATTCATTGTTGTATTGTTCACTGATAGTGTACAGAAATACAGTTTTTTTTCTTAACACTCATTGGAGGATATTTTTCTCATCGATTTTAAAGAGAGTGGAATGGAGGCAGGAAAAGAGGGAGGAAGGGAGAGAGAGAGAGAGAGAGAGAGAGAGAGACATGGATGTGAGAGAGACACATCGATTGGTTGCCTCACGCAAGGGCTCTGACCAGGGGCCTGGGATCTAACCTGCAACCAGGTACTGTTCCCTTGACAGAGAATTGATCCAGAAACCCTTTGGTGCATGGGCTGGTGCTCTAACCACAGAGCATACCTGCTAGGGCCAATTTATTTATTTATTTATTTATTTATTTATTTTTATTATATACTAGAGGCCCGGTGCATGAAATTCATGCACTGGAGGGGGGGGTCCCTCAGCCCGGCCTACCCCCTCTCACAGTCCGGGAGCCCTCAGGGGCAGGAGGCGACCCAGCAATCAGGGGAAGGTGACGCCCCATCACACCTCTGCTGCTGCCACTGCCAGCAGCACAAGCCTCAGCCAGCCCTGGTTACCTGCACCTCGGGCCAGCCCTGGGCGGCTGGTAGGCCACCATCCGAGGGGTGGTGGACTCCGGAGGCAGGCACACAGAGTGGCCAGGCCTGCCCCCAGGCTGCGTGCCTGCTGCCCCGGTAGGGCTGAGGGGACTGGGCGCCGCCATTTTGTGGCTGTGGGTGCCGCCATCTTTGAGAGCAGGGCAGTCAATTAGCATATTCCCTCCTTCTTGGCTGTGGGCACCACATCTTTGCAACAATGTGAGGGTAAATTGGCATATTTCCTCTTTATTAGATAGGATTTTTTATTTATTTCAGAGAGGAAGGGAGAGGGAGAGAGAGCTAGAAACATCAATGATGAGAGAGAATCATTGATTGGCTGCCTCCTGCACGCCCCACACTGGGGATTGAGCCTGCAACCCAGGCATGTACCCTGACTGGGAATTAAACTGTGATCTCCTGGTTGACACTTAACCTCTGAGCCATGCCAGCTGGGCAGGCCAATTTATTTTTATATATAGATCTGGTGTCTTATAAATTTGATGAATTCACCTATTAGTAATACAATGTTTTGTAGATTCCTTAGGATTTTTTATATACAATGTCATACCATCTGTGAATAGAAATAGTTTTATTTTTTGTTTGCAATCTGGATGACTTTTATTTCTTTTTCTTAAAATATATTTTTATTGATTTCAGAGAGGAAGGGAGAGGGAGAGGGAGAGAGAGATAGAAACATCAATCATGAGAAAGAATCATTGATTGGCTGCCTCCTGCACACCCCCCTCTGGGGATTGAGCCCACAACCCAGGGAATGTGCCCTTGACTGGAATCGAACCTGGGACCCTTTGGTCTGCAGGCTAACACTCTATCCACTGAACCAAACCAGCTAGGGCAATTTCTTTTTCTTGACTAACAGCCCTAGCTAGAACCTTCAGTAAAATGTTGAATAAACATGATAAGAGTAAAAAACAAAACAAAAATAAAACATGATGAGAGTGGCTATTCATGTCATTCCTGATCTTAGAGGGAAAGTCTTTTGGCACTAAGTGTGATGTTAACAGTGGGTTTTTCATAGATGTTCTTTATAAGGTTGGGAAATTTACCTTTTTTTCCAAACTTATTTATTGTTTGTTTTGGTGTGTTTTTGTTTTGTTTTTATCATGAAAGGACTTTATATTTTGTCAAATGATATTTCTGCATCAATTGAGATGATCATGTGGGTTTTGCCCTTCATTCTAGTCATATGGTATTTTATTAAATCAACTGTCTTTTGGATGTTAAACCAACTTGCATTCCCGAGGTTACTCCTACTTGGTTATGGTGTGTAATATCTCTGACATGTTGCTAAATTCAGTTCGCTAGTATTTTGTAGAGGAGAGTTATGACTTTATTTAAAATGGATATTGGGGTGTAGTTTTCTTTTCTTCAATATGGGTCTGCTTTTGGGCTCTCCATTCTGTTCCGTTAATCTATTTGTTTATTCTTTGCCAATACCCACTATTTTGATGACTGTCTTTTTTTTTTATTATTGCTTAAAGTATTACAAAGGGTATTACATATGTGTCCTTTTTTTTCCCCCGCCCTTGACAATCCCCTGGCCTCCCCTACCCCCCAGTGTCTTATGTCCATTGGTTATGCTTATATGCATGTATACAAGTCCTTCTGTTGATCTCTTACCCCCCTCCCTCCTGCCCCCCAACCCTCCCCGGCCTTCCCGCTGCAGTTTGACAATCTGTTTGAGGCAGCTCTGCCTCTGTATCTATTATTGCTCAAAAGTTTATAATGGTCTCTATTATCCATGAATGAGTGAGATCATGTGGTATTTTTCCTTCATTGACTGGCTTATTTCATGATGACTGTCTTTATAGTAAGTCTTGAAGTCAGGTAATATCAGTTCTCCAACTTTGTTTTTCTCTTTCAATATTGTGTTGGCTATTCTGAGTCTTTTGTTTCTCCATATAAACTGTAGAATCTGTTAATATCTACAAAATAACTTAATGGAATTTTGATGAGATTACTTGAATCTATAGATCAAATTGGGAATAACTGGCATCATGACAATATTGAATCTTCTTATTTATGAACATGAACTATCTCTCTATTTATTTAGTCCTTGTATTTTGTTCATCAGAGTTTTGTAGTTTTCTTTATATAGATCTTGTACATATTTGGTTAGGTTTATACATAAATATTTCATTTTTCTGGATGCTAATGTAAATTATGTTTTTTGTGTTTTTTATTTCAAATTCCACTTGTTTGTTGCTAGTATATGGAAAGGCAATTGACTTTTTAAAAAATATATTTTTATTAATTTCAGAGAGGAAGGACGAGGGAGAGAGAGATAGAAACATCAATGATGAGAGAGAATCATTGATTGGCTGCCTCCTGCACGCTCCCCACTGGGGATCGAGTCCGAAACCTGGGCATGTGCCCTTGACCGGAATTGAACTTGGGACCCCCCACCCCAGTCCACAGGTCCACGCACTATCCACTGAGCCAAACCAGCTAGGGCAGCAATTGAATTTTGTTTATTAATCTGTATCCTGCAATCTTGCTATAATCACTTATTATTTCCAGGAAATTTTTTGTCAAATTTTTTGCATTTTCTACATAGAAGAACAAGCCACCTATGAACAAAGATAATTTTATTTTTTCCTTCCCAAACTGTATATTTTTTATGTCCTTTCCTTATTTTATTGCATTATTTGGAACTTCTAGTATAATGTTGAAGGGGAGTGGGAGAGGGAAAATCCTTGCCTTGTACCTGATCTTAGTGGGAAAGCTCCCAGTTTCTTACTGTTAATTATGATTAGGATTTTTAAAATATCAAGTTGAAGTTCTAGTAAATTTTTAAGTTTAATTATTATACTCCAGGTTTTCTATTTGATTTTTTAAAAAATAATTTATATCTCGTCCTGGCTGGTGTTTCTCAGTGGTTAGAGTGTAAGCCCACACACCAAAGGGTCATGGGTTCAATTCCCCATCAAGTGAATGTACCTGGGTTTCAGGTTCACTCCCCTCCCCTGGTAGTGGGTGGGGCACGTGTGGGAGGCAACCAATCGATGTGTGTTTCTCACATTGTCTGTTTCTCTCTCTCTCCCTCCCTCTCTTCCTCTCTCCCTCCCTGCCTTCCACTCTCTCTGAAATGCAATAGAAAAAAATGTCCTCAGGACAGGATTATCAACAACAACAAAAATTTATATCTCTTTATTGATAGTCTCCTTTTGGTTAGACATGATTTTTATATTTTTCCTGACTCCTTTAGACGTAGTTGCCTCTAGTTCATTTTTATAATAGATGATTTAAAAACTGTCTAATAAGTTCAACATAAGGGACAATAGCTGTTGACTGCTTTTTTTCTCCTTATATAGGTCATACTCTCCCATTTCTTTGCATGTCATATCGTGTTGGGGAACAGTGTAAAAACTGGTAATTTTCAATGACATAATATGGCATCTTTGGAAATTAGATACTCCCAAGGCTCATATTTGTTCCTGTTTGTTTGTTGATTGACGTTCAAGGACTAAATCTGTGGAGCCTGTTTTCTTTGTCATGTGTGGTCACTGTCATTTCTGCCATTTAGCTTAGTGGTCAGCTAATGAGTGGACAGAGATTTCCTTAAATGTCTCCCACTCTTTGCCAAGGGATTCTGTGTGTTGCTTCAGGCAAGTCTTCAAAGCTCTGAAAGTTTACTCTTCCTTATCCCTCATTTCCTGCTTCACCCAGGCCTTAAGGTTATTAGAATTGAGAGACTGGGGCCTTTTCATGTGTGTCCTGGGTTTACATACAGTTTTGCAAACACGTGTGGATTTCTAGACCCCCAGGTATGTCAGAGCTTTTCAAAGCCTTCTATCTACATGTCCTTCCTAATATTTCTTTTAAATTTTTTGGCCAGCTTCTGGTTTGTCTCAATTGGTTTTCCTGCCTCAGGGAATTGGAATGTCTAACAGTTTGCTGATGATTGTTTGGACAAACACCTAGGGATGGGGCTTCTCACTGTGTGAGCTCTGAGTCAGTCAATAAGACTAGCTCTATGAATGGGGCTCTTACCAGGTCCTGCCAGACAAATCAGTGACATTTCTCTAGAGATAGGGCTTTTGGAGGAATTCCACACCCACTCTGCCCCCTCTAGTGGCTACTAGGCTTCTCTTTTTCACAGTTACTTTTTCACTGTGAAAAAAGAGAACTGGTTTTGAAGGCTACCAGAGTTTGGGAGAGGAGGATGGGGGAAAAGCAAGTCAAAATGCCAAGAGCTTGCTGTTTCCTACTCAGATTCAGCCATTTTTCTTAAATAAGTGCTCCTTAGATTTTGAAAGTTTGGGTTAATTTTCAGACTTCTTGGAAAGTTGAGTTTGACGTCTTGCCAGTGTTCTTGCTTTCAGGGAGGAGTGGATTTTCAGATGCCATCCTCTGCCATTTCAGGAGTGCATCTTCAGGTTACTTTTACTTTAAGAGGCATAAAGCTTTTAGAAATGTTGGCCACTCTTACGAAGAAGTGGTCTTTGAGTATGCATTCTGCACTTAACATGAAGAAATAAGTTATTTTTTGTTTCCTGTGTTTTTCCCTTACAGCAGTGTTAAGGTCCTTACCCAACCGGACTGTGAACGTTTACTTTGCAGGAAACACATTAATTTTTATTTTCTTTTGTGCTGGCTCACGCATGTCGTGCTCTTAGGTCATGATACAAGACAGTATGTTTCCTCACTTCTAGAGAAGTTAAAATTCTTAATGACAATGTTATAAGATAGAGTTCTCTTCTTAATGAGACAGCCAAGACTCAGGCTATTTCCTGCCAACACTTCCTTCAGTTGTCTTCTCTAAATCAGGCCCTACATTCAGGACAATAAAACTTATCAAGGTGTATTTTACACCGAAATCACCTGGCACTTCCCAGACAGCTGCTAGAATACACCAAAAACTTGCTCTCTAACAGCATGGCACTCATAAGTAAAGTATTCAAGGAGGAATGCTAAACATAATTAAATAAAATTGGTATGCTCCACGTTTTTAAAATTAGCTTCTCAGTATTATAAGAGCTGCCCTGTTCATAGTGACCACAATGTGGAGGAAGATGACAGCAAAGGGAGGAGCTCATTTCTTTGAGATGAGTTTTATACAAGGTAAAGGGTTCTGACCAAATGGTCAGTTATTGTGGATTTTTTCAAATGGGTAAAATCATACTCATGTTCACAGGCAAGGGCTTGCATGATCACTGTCAACAAGTTTATTTTCAAGATGATTTGATGCCTTTATTTAAAATCACCTTTTAGCCCGGCCAGTGTGGCTCAGTGGTTGAACATTGACCTATGAACCAGGAGGTCACAGTTCAATTCCTGGTCAGGGCACATGCCTGGGTTGTGGGCTTAATACCCAGCAGGGAGCATGCAGGAGACAGCTGATCAATGATTCTCTCTCATTATTGATGTTTGTATCTCTCTCTCTCCCTCTCCCTTCCTCTCTGAAATCAGTAAAAAAAGTATATAAAATAAAATCACCTTTTATTATTGATAGGAATCTGGGTGCACATCTTACAAAATAGACTGTAAGGCACTCAAGATTTCCAAATATGTATCACCCACAGAGCTCTGGCAAATAGAGGAGCTAAATGGAATTATCAAAAATAAGTTAGGTAGCCCAGCTGGCATGGCTCAGTGGTTGAGCATTGACCTATGAACCAGGAGATCACGGTTTGATTCCCAGTCAGGGTTGTGGGCTCAATCCCCAGTAGGGGGTGTGTAGGAGGCAGCTGATCAGTGATTCTCAGCATTGATGTTCCTATCTCTCTCTCCCTCTCCCTTTGTCTCTGAAATCAATAAAAATATATGTTTAAAAATAAGTTGGGTAAAGTGTTTGAGAAAACTAACTCTCCTTGTCTACTTCTCCTTCCTCAGGTTCTAGAATATGTTCTCTTGAAAGTAGCCATCAACTGAGACCTCATGAATCTCTTCCTCAGGAGGTTCATGCTCTGTTCTGCTCTCTTTCATTCTGCTGTTGGAAATGAATACGTTGATCAGATCATTTGGTCCTTTTAACAAGTGGTTTCTATTCTCTCCTTTTGTTTCCCTACAGATCCTGCCATAATTGACTGATGGGAAAATAGACTCA
Organism: Myotis lucifugus; assembly: GCF_000147115.1. Lineage (NCBI taxonomy): Eukaryota > Metazoa > Chordata > Mammalia > Chiroptera > Vespertilionidae > Myotis > Myotis lucifugus. The sequence goes on from NW_005871186.1 coordinate 949,466, forward strand.
TGGGTCTGACATCACCACCATAAACCAACACTTGAATAATTCAACCTATCAGAGCCCTGGTTCTTGTCTAGAAAAATTCCAGCCCCAAAGCAAAAGATTTCTCTGGAGGGAAATGCTCACCCACAAACAGGTAAGAAGGAATAGTGAAGTTGACAAAGGATATGATTGTGCTTATTGTGTCGGTATTTTTGGTAATGTGCTTCATGTTCTTTTTTTAATTAGTCATATGATGCAGCCCTTTTCTTTCCCCTGCCTCTGATCGCTAACCCTCAATTTAGCAGACCACACTATGCCAACTGGGATAAACACTCCTTCTAAAAAATTTTTTTGGTCAGTGGGCTACGTTTTTAAATGTCTCAACTGGTATTGTTGACTTCCAGAGGTTCTCAACCTGTGGGTCGTGACCCCTTTGGGGGTCGAAGGACCCTTTCACAGGGGTTGCCTAAGACCATTGGAAAACACATATATAATTACATATTGTTTTTGTGATTAATCACTATGCTTTAACTATGTTCAATTTGTAACAATGAAATTGGGGGTCACCACAACATGAAGAACTGTATTAAAGGGTCGCGGCATTAGGAAGGTTGAGAACCACTGATCTACACCAAGAACAGACTCCCTCCTTGATTGCGATATCGATCCAACCAATGCCTCAAAGTTCATAATCAAATAGAATTGCCTCAGCCCTAGCCAGGTGGCTCAGTTGGTTGGAGTGTAGTCCCCTGCACAAAAGGTTGCCGGTTAGATTCTGGTCAGGGCACATACCTAGGTTGTGGGTTCAATCCTGGTCAGGGAACATATGGGAGGCAACTGATGTTTCTCTCACATCAATGTTTCTCTCTCTCTCCCTTCCTCTCTCTAAAATCAATAAACATAAACTCAGATGAGGATTCAAAAAAATTGTCTCAGATAATAGACTGTGTGGAGCCAGATGATAAATTCCTTAGAATACAGCCCTCAAGGGTGCAACCCACAGAAATCAGAATCATATGCTACCATGCAAGAGAAAATACCCTATAGGCAATCATTTATTTATTCATTCATTTCACATGTCATAGAATTTACTTATTTAAAGTTTACAATGATTTTGCCAAGTGGTGCAACCTTACTGTAAAAGAGTTTTTTTGTTTTTTGTTTTTTTTACTTTTAATTTTTATTGAATTTATTGGGGTGACACTGGTTAACGAAATTATACAAGTTTCAGGTGCACAATTCCACAACACATCATCTGTACACTGTATTGTGTTCACCACCCCAAGTCAAGTCTCCTTCCATCACCCTATACCTTCCTCAACCTCCCCCCAACCCCGTAACATTTAGAACATTTTCATTCCTTCTCATATACATTTATAGTTAATCCCTGTTCCCAAATCCAATCCCAGGCAATCACTAATCTACTTTCTGTCTCTATAAATTTGCCTTTTCTGGACTTTTCATACAAATGGACTTTCACTTGGCATAATGTTTTTGAAGTTCATCCATGACAGCATGTGTCAGTAGTTCATTAGCTTTTCTTGCTAAAAAGTATTCCATTCTATAGATACAACACATTTTGTCTATCCATTCACAAGTTGATGGACATTTAGGTTATTTTCAGTTTGGGGCTTTCATGAATATGCTGTTATGAACATTCAAATATAAGTTTTTATGTAATATATATATTCTCATTTCTCTTGATTTGCTGGGTTATAAGACTTTTACAATTAACTTTTGAGAAACTGACACTGTTTTCCAAAGGGCAGAACCATTTACATTCCCATCAGCAATGTATGAGGATTCCAATTTCTCCACATCCTTGCCAACATTTGTTATTGGCACTCTTATTTATCGTAGTCAGTCTAATGGGATGAAATGGTGTATTATTATGGTTTTAATTTCCATTTCCAAAAGATGTTGAGCATCTTTTCATGTGCTTGTTAGCCACTCATGTACTTTCTTTGATGAAATGTCCATTTATTTCTTTTGCCCATTATTGACAGGGCTGTTTGTTTTTATTATTGAACTAGTGGCCCCGTGCACGAAATTCGTGCACTCTCGGGGCGGGGTGGGGTGGGGGTCCCTCAGCCCAGCTGTGCCCTCTCACAGTCCTGGAACCCTCGGGGGATGTCCGATTGCCACGGAGGCAGGAGAGGCTCCCACCACCACCGCTGGGCTTGCCAGCCGTGAGCCCGGCTTCTGGGGGAGCGCACTGACCACCAGGGGGCAGCTCCTGCATTGAGTGTCTGCCCCCTGGTGGTCAGTGCACGTCATAGGAACCAGTCATTCAGCTGTTTGGTTGATTTACATATTAGCCTTTTATTATATAGGACTGTGGCCCAGTGCACAAAATTCATGCAGGGGGTGGTGTCCCTCAGCCTGGCATGCACCCTCTCCAATCTGGGACCTCTCAGGGGATGTCCGGCTGCAGGATCGGGCCTAAACCGGCATCGGACATCCCTCTCACTATCTGGGACTGCTGGCTCCTAACCGCTCACCTGCCTGCCTGCCTGATCACCCCTAACCACTCAGCCTGCCAGTCTGATTGCCCCTAACTGCCCCCCCTTCCAGCCTGATCGCACCCAACTGCCTCCCCCTGCCGGCCTGCTCATTCCCAACTGTCCCCCTTAGCTGGCCTGCTCGCCCCCAACTGCCCCTTTGCCCCCCGCCGGCCTGATGGCCTCCAACTGCCCTCCCCTGCCAGCCTGATCGCCCTTAACAGCCTCTGCCCCAGCCCCACAACCATGGCTTTGTCCGGAAGGACATCTGGAAGGTCTCCCAGTCTAATTAACATATTACCCTTTTATTAGTATAGATTGTTGCCATTCTTTGCATAGTATGGATACAAATCCTTTATCAGACTTGTGTTTGGCAAATATTTCCTCCAATCTGTTGTCTTTTAAATTACTCAGTGGTTGAGCATTGACCCATGAACCAAGAGGTCACTAATTCTATTCCCCGTCCGGGTACATGCCTGTGTTTGGGCTTGATACCCAGTAGGAGGCATGCAGGAGGCAACCGATGAATGTTTCTCTCTCATCGATATTTCTCTCTATTCCTCTCCCTTCTTCTAACTCTAAAAATTAATAAAAACATACTTTAAATTACTCAATAGTATATTTTGAAGTGGAAAAATTTTAAATTTTGATGATGTCCTATTTATCAGTTTTTTCAGTTATACACTATGCTTTTGGTTGAAAAATAACTAGGAAAATATGGTAGAAGTTTTGATCTCAGAAAACTTTGCCTAACACTGGATCTAGAAAATGGTTTTCTAAGATATTTATTGTTTTAGCTGTTACACTTAAGTCTATGATCCATTTTGTGTTGATTTTGTTTTGTAGGTTATTTTTGCGTTTTTTTTCCTTGAGTTGATTTTGTGTATGACATGAGTTGTAGGTCTAAGTTCATCTTTTTGCATGTGGGTACTCAATTGTCCCAGTACATTGTTGAATAATTGTCTTAGCAACTTTGTCAAAAATCAATTAACTATAAATACAAGATTTATTTCTGGCTCTGATTCTGTTTCATTAATCTATGTATCTATCCTTATGCCAGGACCATTGCTCTAGATCTTGATATGAAAAATTATTAATACTTTCTGTAAGCCAATGACTCCTAAGAACTTGAAAATGATAGCTACAGAAGTAGGATTCAGACAAGTACTTTTATTTTATTTATTTTTTAATCCTTATCTGAGAACATTTTTCCATTGATTTTTAGAGAGAGTGGAAGAGAGAGGAAAATACAGAAGAAATATCGATGTGGGAGAAACACATCCATTGATTGCCTCCTGCACGTGTCCCGACCAGGGTAGGGAGGAGCCTGCAACCGAAGTATGTGTCCTTGACTGGAATCTAACCCAGGACCCTTCAGTCCACAGGCCACTGCTATATCCACTGAGCCAAAATGGCTAAGGCCAAGCAATTTTATAAATGATTCATAATCAGCACAGTAGACCTTTGATAAGGTATGTTGGATTGAGGTGATTCTAATCTTAAATTTCAGTAATTCTAATCTATAATAATAAAAGCATAATATGCTAATTAGACCAGACAGCGGAACAACCTTCCAGATGTCCTTCTGGATGACCTTCTGGGTGAAGCCGGGACTGTGAGGGCCAAGGCAGAGGCTGCAGCTGCGAGGGCTGAGCCCCTTGCATGAATTTCGTGCATTGGGCCTCTATTACATCTATAAACATGCCATATTTGTAGTGTCACAAATTCTGTAGAGAATATGAAGCATTAATTGACTGTCTTCACAAGACTATTTAGGGTGGTAGCCAGTAGATTGCACCACTTTTCATTTAAAGTTGGTCCTCCTCCTTCTTACCAAAACCAAGCCCAAAAAATACATTTGTAACCATGACCATGCCAGAAATATACTGACCATAGCGTAACAGTCTTTGTAGTGGTCATTAGGTCTGTTGACAAACATTCTAATCCCCCTCTCCTTCCAGGCACATGTAGGATTGTACTTCCCTGGCCTCCTTGAAGTTAGTCATGGTCATAACTTGAACTGGCCAACAAAATAAGTGATAGGTGGGTGCCAAGCCGGTGTGGCTCCGTGGTTGACTATTGACCTATGATCCAAGGGGTCATGGTTTAATTCCTGATTAGGGTACATGCCCTGGTTGCTAGCTCAGTCCCCAGTAGGGGGTATGCAAGAGGCAGCTGATCAATGATTCTCTCTCAACATTGATACTTCTCTCTCTCCCTCTCCCTTCCTCTTTGAAATATATATAAGTGACGGGTGGAAGTTTTAATTGCCGGGGTGGATTTCACCAAGTTCCCTATTCCTGTCTCATAAAAGTGTGACCAGATGGAGCCTCCATCAACCTGCCTTGCTGAGTGCCCCGCAGTATCCCCCTGACAACCCACTTTAATCACTGTAGCTTGAGCAAGAAATGTTAGTTGTGTTAAGCCACTGAGATCTCAGGGATGGTACTGTAACATAACCCAGCTTATTACAACTGCTACAAACTATACTTAATGTGAGATCACTGCCTACATATCTGTCAAATCATTGGTTTGGAACCTGTTCTAGGGTTGGGATCCAGTCCTAGCTCTGCCAGAGCAGCGCAGGCCCAGCTCCTCTGGTCTGGTGTGGGCCCAGTATCCCTTTAAGATGCACACATTTACCCACTTCACAAGGGAAAGAGCGTGTTCTCAACAGCCAGATTGCCTGGAGTGCAAGCCCAGCTCTTATGCAGGGGATGGCTTTGACCATGTCCCTTAATTTATGGGCCTGTTTTCACATATGTAATATACAAACGACAGTATCTACACCCTATGGGAATAAATATAAAGCATTTAGGACAATGCCTGGCAGGTAGTGCTTTAAGGGTATTAGCTGTAGAGAGGTATGGCTCTTGCTGGCCCCCTTCACCTCTTCCCAGCCAGCATCCAGAACATGCTGGTCACTCCCATTTCCCTCTCTTCTACTGAAGAGCTGAGCTCAGGACAGTCAACCCTGGAAGGCTTTGGTCCAATTCAAATGACAAAGTCCTGGGCCTGACTCTACAGTGAAAAATGAAATTGAAAGCTGTGAATATGTCCTTGATTAGAAGAATAGTTTTAAGTGTCTGGCAAATTCCTAGCAAGTGTCAGAGCTGGGAACTGACCAAGTCTCAGTCAATGGAAACAGGGAAGCAGAAGTCACATTTCCATTCACACCCAAATAATTTGCAAGACACCTGCGGGGTAACTAGTTTATTCAAACTGTCGGACAGAGCTCCCACCATGGGAGCTGAGCCGTGGGGCTTAACTGTGTGGGAACGACCAGATATCAGAAGGTAAAAGGAGCTCAGCTGAGCAGCAGGAGCAGCATTAGGGCCAGGCCAAGCAGGAGAGGCCAGGCCCCATAGAGCCCAGCTCCATTCATGGCCTCAGCGTAGAACCTGGCCACCTCCTCGTTGGGGTTGCCCTGTGCTGGGTCAAACCACATCTGGATGCAGCGGCCACTGCCTCGGCTGTAGTTGCTGACTTTGTAGGAGTGACTCCAGATTTCATTGCACAGAGCAGCAGGCGTGGGGAAGTAGAAATCAAAGCGGTGGCAGGCAGCCTTCACCGGGCACTTATTAGACCCTGTGGGAGGATGGGAGGCCTTTAGCCATTGGGCCCAGAACTATCTCTGGTTCTGCCAACTTCACAACTCTCTCCCTTCATATACCCATCTCACACCCCCACTCTCCCCCTCTCGCCCCACCCACCTGGCTCTCACCTGAGGTCCAGTTCCAGCCCTTGTGCCAGTTAGCCTTGCAGGTGTAGGAGGTGCGGCAGTCTTCCCACCAGCTCTCACAGTCCTCTTTGCACAGGGGCACGTCCAGGATCCGCTCTTTGCGCCAGCTCTGGTTCACCTGGGAGATGTCAGTAGGGGAAAAGGACTCAGGCTCAGGATTCTCAATAGCTCAGCCCTAAAGAGCCCCCGAGCTGCAGAGGCAGGACGAGGAGATGTCTGGGAAGCAGGCATGGGGAGGAAGTCATACCTCCTGGATCCAGGGCCCCAGGTTGGGGGAGCACTCATACAGGCAGGTGTCCTGGATGAAGTGGCGCTTGCAGGCGGGTTTCATCGGGCCGCAGTGGTCCCAGTTGAATCTGTACAGGTAGGAGACATCCTTATGGGCTTCCTGGCTGGTGTTGACAGAGCAGCAGGCGTTCTTCTTCCAGGGACTGCACTGGGTGGGGAAGACACAGGACTAAGTCCCAGGCCCAGCACAGAATATCTTCACAGGCAGCTTCTCCCATTTGAGCCCTTGGTCTCCCAGTGCAGCTGGTCTTTCAGGGAAATAGTTGCTGTTGGGGGGCCCTCTCTTGGGGAGATGTAGTCATTACAAAATTCATTCAAATCTTTATTGAGCTTATACTTACTCTTAACCAAACACTTTCCTAGGAACTGGGGACAAAGCAAGAAAAACTTCTCAAGGATAAATGCTTTGGAAAAAATAAAGCAGGGGAGAGGGATGGGAAATTGCAATTTTGTAGAATGGTCCAAGTAAGCCTCGTTGATTTGGTAACAAAGACCAGGAGGTGAGGAAGCAAGTTACATCAATTCTAACCCCAGAATAGTTCTAATTAAATAAATATAATGGAACCTCGGTTCTCCAACTTAATTCATTCAGAAGGCTGTTTGAGAAACGATTGTTAGAATACCGAATCATTGTTTCCCATTAGAAATAATGTAAATTCAATTAATCCATTCCAGACCCCCAAATGATTCCGTTTTAAACTTTCTTATATACAGTACATGTCTAATGTACTGCTTAATCTATAAACAAACACTTCTTTTCTAAAATTTATCAAACCACCCCCTCTTTCATACCCTTAGCAACATCAGCACTATTTTTTATTTATTTAATTTTTTTGTTGTTAATCCTCACCCCAGGATATTTTTTCTATTAGTTTTTTTTTCATTGTTTAAAGTATTACAAATAGTAGTACATATGTCTCCTTTTTTCCCCATTGATCCCCCCCCCCACCCCCCCACCCCCCGCCGGTCTTCCTTACCCACCCCCCCTCAGTGTCTTCTGTCCATTGGTTATGCTTATATGCATGCATACAAGTCCTTCGTTTGATCTCTTACCCCCCCCCCCACCCTTCGCTGCCTTCCCACTGTAGTTTGACAGTCTGTTCGATGCTTCTTTGCCTCTGTATCTATTTTGGTTCATCACTTTATAATGTTCTTTATATTCCGCTATGAAGAACAGGATGAGGAGAGAAATAAGCCAGTCAGTGAAAGATAAGTACCACATGATCTCACCCATTAGTTTTTAGAGAGAGTGGAAGGGAAGGAGAGAGACAGAATGAGAGACCCATTGATTGGTTGCCTCCCACACGTGCCCCAACCAGGGCTGGGATCAAGCCTGCAACCATGGTCCCAGCCCTAGATCTGGAATTGAAGCTGGGACCCTTCAGTCCCCGCCTACCTGAGCCAAGCCAGCTAGGGCAACATTAGCACTGTTGATGGCCTTTTTATGTTTTAAAATTGTGCCAATCATCAATTTCCGCCAGCAACAAAAGCATTCTCCTCTCCTTTGTTTGTTGCCTGAGAGCTGCTTTTTGTTAAGCTGAGGTATCAGCATGAAAGGGTTGTCAGGTCCCAAACAGAAGTTTGGTTCAACAACGGAGACACATTTTCACTTGGTCTAGAACCGAATTGTTCGAGATGGGAGACGTTCAAGAAACAAGATTTGACCGTACTCAATACATTCTTATTGAATGAATGGAACCTATGGCCTAGAATTTAGTATAAACAAAATAATAAAATGTGCACTTAAAGTATATATATATAGGCTGAAAAAGTTCATGTCAGTGCTCCTAGAAGTACCCAAGTTATACCACTGCCTGTGATCGGTCTGCACTGCCAGTTGTTGCTCAGTCACTCACAAGCACAACTGGAATTGAGGTCCAAATGGACATTTACATATTGGAATGCATATTACAAGTGACTTCCTTTTGTTTTGTTTTTGTTTTTTAAGTATATTTTTATTGATTTCAGAGCCCCGGGGGGGGGGTGCGCGCGATACAACATCATAAATGACGAGAGCATATCTGCGACCCCCTCCTTCTTCCCCTCCCCCCCCTCGCCCCCCGCTCTCCCACCCACGCATGTGCTCCTTGACCCGAATCGAACCTGAGACCTTCAGGCCGAAGGCCAACGCTCTATCCACTGAGCCAAACTGGCCAGGGCTGTTTTTTTTTTCTTTATAATGTTGGCATCATATTGATTTTTTTAAAAAAAATGTTTAGGTTGGGCCCTAGCTGGTTTGGCTCAGTGGATAGAGCGTCGACCTGCGGACTAAAAGGTCCCAGGTTCGATTCCGGTCAAGGGCACATGCCCAGGTTTTGGGCTCAATCCCCAGTGGGGAGCGTGCAGGAGGCAGCTAATCGATGATTCTCTCTCATCATTGATGTTTTTATCTCTCTCTCTCCCCCTCCCTTCCACTCCTTCTAAAAATCAATGGGAAAATATCCTCAGGGGAGGAATAACAACAACAAAAATCAACCCCTGGGAGGGGTCTCCCCAGTGTCACTTCCCAGGCTCCTCTCTGGGCCTGCTTCCTGATTTGTGTAAGACAGAAACCCAACAGCCTAAGAAGCTGAGCTGTTGACAATGTATTGGCAACACAGGCACAAAGTTTATGTTAAACAAATAGCTGCCCAATTAGTTTTTTTAGATTTTTAAAAAATAGATCTCTCAGATTTCTAGTCTTTTTGTTTTTTAAAAGGGAAAGAGAGAGAGAGAGATTTGTTATTCCACTTACTTACGCATTCAGTTGGTTAATTCTTGTATGTGCCCTGACCGAGGATTGAACTCCAAACCTTGGCATAGTATGGGGACAATGCTCCAACCAACTGTGCTACCCGGTCAGAGATTAGATTTTTATTCGGATGACAAAAATCACACAGGGAGCCTGGCCGGTGTGGCTCAGTGGTTGAGCGTCGACCTGTGAACCAGGAGGTCACGGTTCCATTCCTGCTCAGGGCACATGCCCGGGTTGCGGGCTCAATCTCCAGTGTGGGGCGTGCAGAAGGCAGCCGATCAACGAGTCCCTCTCATCACTGATGTCTCTATCTCTCTGTCCCTCTCCTTCCCTCTCTGAAATCAATAATATATTAATGATAGAAGCTTGAAATCTTAAAAAAAAAAAAAAAAGAAAAGAACCGGTACTATAGACCAAGGCCTGTCTAGGTCTGAAAATCTGTCTCCTCAGGCATAGAGAGGGCTTAACCTTTCATTTCCGGCTTTTTTTCAACTGAGTCAGTTCCTCCCCACAGACCACCCCTCCTCCACCTCGGTCCACCTGCTCATGCAGCTTGTCCTCCGGGCTTGGCTTTTCCTTGTGGTGCTTGGCATTCATGCAGATATTGAGAAGCTCAGTCCTGGGCCCGGCTGCCCATACTTCGGCCCCCCACACCAGAAGGAGCCACAGCTGTGTTGTCAACGTCCAAGCCATGTCAGTCCCTGAAGGAAGAGCTGTAGTTGGTGACACCAAGTAAAGTGGAGGTGGGGCCTCAAGGTATATGAACAGATCCAGTAGGTGGAGCCTCCAGGAAGCCTGGGGCAGTTTACACCCTCCCGCCGCTCCTCAGTCTTCCCAGCCTCAATGAGGGGTGGGACCAGACGCCACCTTCTGGGACAGTCCTGGGTGGGGCCTCCCTGACTTCTCCATGTGGTCATGAGGATCAAGTGATACATACACTAAGGGATGGGGTTTGGGAAATATGCAGAAATAGCCAGGAGATTACCATAGGTCCCCAATCCTTTGTTCACAATCTTTTTTAGGATTTTATAAAAGGTAACACAAAATCAGGTAATAGGATTTACATACACTCAGCAATCAGGCACACACTCTGGTGAGATAGTTACACCGGTGGGATAAATAAAAACTATAGTAACCTCACATTAATTTTCAGGACAGATTTTTTTACACCAAATGACTTTGTGTAAAAGTTTACAATATCTTCATTTTAGGGATCCAGATACACTGTAGACCTATGTGTTGTTTTTTTAAACAAAGCCTCGGTTCCACCTGGCCAGGTAGCTCAGATAATTAGAGCATAGTCTCCATATGCCAAGGTTGCGGATTCCATTCTGGTGAGATAGTTACACCGGTGGGATAAATAAAAACTATAGTAACCTCACATTAATTTTCAGGACAGATTTTTTTACACCCGGGACCCTTCAGTCCACAGGCCGACGCTCTATCCACTGAGCCAAACCGGTTTCGGCAATGTGTTGTTTTTTTAAATAAAGCCTCGGTTCCACCTGGCCAGGTAGCTCAGATAATTAAAGCATAGTCTCCATATGCCAAGGTTGCGGATTCCATTCCGGTCAGGGCACGTACAAGAACCAACCAATGAATGCACAAATAACTGGAATGACAAATCAATGTTTCTCTCTCTTTCTCTCTCAAATAATAATAATATTATTTAAAAGGTTGGTTCTAGCTCCTTCTAGCCTATCATTTGGCCTCTCCCAGAGCCCATGTAGCCTGAGGGAGGTCACAGGGTACAGAGGCTTGGTGGGTGAGCATTGGCAGCCGGCTGGACAGTCCCTGGGGGAGGCTCCTGAGCCTCCAACCACAGAGGTGGCCTCCACTCAGCCTTTGTGGCACCTCAATCCTCTAGCCTCAGACACTGAGCTTTGGGAGGTAACTGTTCCCTCAGCCTCCTGGTCAGCAGATGCCTGGCCCTCCTAAAACACTCATTTCCCACAGCTCCTAAAGCTTATGTGCCCCCTGCTCACCAAATTGCCTCGCCTCCACATTACACCCATCTCCTGTAGAACTCGGGTATCATGCCTGGGCCTCATGGACAGGACCTGAGCTGAGCAGCCTCTAGGCCAGGGGTGGGCAACCTTTTTGTGAGTGCGTGCCAAAACCAGCAAAATCTCTGACTCAAAATTCTTCTGCGTGCCAACCCTAATTTTTGAGAACATGTTACGCCTACCTGATATCTCTTAAGGTGTATGTATGTGAAGAACCTTGAAGAAATAATAAAATTCATTCGAGCGACAAAAACACAGTATATGATGATGAAAAATACATGTATTTTTTAATGTATACATGTACACTGATAGTCCGACAGAAAACTTTATGACTCCGTTTGATATTATCAGTGGGACTTTTGCTGCTGCATCACTGATGACAGAGATTTTACATCAGGTTTATATTTTGTGACCTTCAGAGATATGCACGAGCTACTACTTTCATCACTGAGAACAAAGATTCACATCGTATGTGGATGAAACCAAAACACTGGTCAGATCTAGGAAGGCAGGGAGAGTTAAGGCAGAGGCATAGAAATTGCTCTTCCCCTCTCTCGTCAATCCATGTCTATGGTCTTTAAGATAACTTGTTATGTAAAATTATTTATTTATCTAAGATGCACCTACACTGAATTTATCTGAAAAATAAAAAAGTCGATATTAAGAAAAAAATTGTAAATGGAAGATTATAAGAGAGGGTTTCGCGTGCCAGCAAAAGTTACTGGCGTGCCATGTTTGGCACGCGTGCCAGGGGTTGCCCACCCCTGCTCTAGGCTGACTCTGCCCAGCAGGGTTCTGGGAAACCTGGAACTGAATTCCCACCTAGCTCTCCTCCTTCTCCTCCTCCCCCCTCCTTCCCTCTGTCGACCTAAGAAACATCCTGTTGAGAATTTTGTAAGAGTTCATTTGAGTCAGAGGATATGCCTAGAAGCAAGATCTCAACAGAATGAAAAAAATGCTTTGAAAAATAAATTCGAAGTCTTTTATGATTAAGGTGGGAAGGTAAGAAAGATTACATGAAGGTGGAAGAAGGCAAGGTGGGGATCAGATTACTTCTTACAAACTTTAGAAGGGGGGTCTGAAAGAATTGTCAGGTATTATTAGAAGGAGGGGTCTGAAAACGGCATTTCAGAGGGTGTTAATCTAGTTACACAGAAACAAGGAACAGATTTGCTTAAGGCAAAGATAATCTCTTTAGTAAAGAAGTTACATATGCCTGGGGCATGACCAACCCACCATGACCTGCCTAGTTAGGAATTCATCAGGTCACTCTGTGAAGTTACTTTCCATAGAACCCGCCTGTTTTGTCCACACCCCATACCCTTCCACAACCATATTCTGCTACTCTATTTATTCCAGTGTTCATTCATTCTATCATTTGCTAATTCATTCATTCAGGACCCAATCTGTACTCTTGGGGACCGCCAGGTGATTCTTCCGATCAGGCTCCTTGGGGAAACAAAGTCTAGCAATTTAGGGCTCAGGGTTTCCGATCAGCCTGCCCACAATCCCAGCCCTCACACTCACCTCCTTCTTGATCTTAGGGGGAAATAACTCAAATTATCTTGAGGCTTAGTTTTCTCATCTGAGGATTACACGTCTGGGGAGGGGGCGCTATGGGGGGGGAGACCCCCAACACATGATGGCCAGCTGAGCACAGATTGAGGCATCAGTTGGGCACAGTTTGAGAGAAGTGCTCCAAGTCTGGGACCACCCAAGACTGACTCTGGGATCCTCAGGACCAGAGCTCCTTCAGCTTGGGGTCCCTGTGCCTTCTCTATGCTGAGGCTCTCATGGGGGCAACTGATGTAGAGTCCTGCCTCTTCCTCTCCGAGCCTGCTCCTTCCCTCCACAAACCCCTCCTCACTTTCCTAGGCTCAGCTTCAGCTCTTGGATCAGGTGTGACCCCACCAACAACAACCATCACTCTCAACACACACACACACACACACACACACACACACACACACACACACACACACCCCAGGGCCCCAGAGTTAAAGCACTGAGAGCTCGGTGCTCTGCTGAAAGGCAAGAGCTCAGGGTTCTAGTTCAGGGATGGACACTAACTTGTACTTTAACCTTGGGCAGGCCCTGCTCTGCTCTGGGCCTCCGTCTCCACTGCCAGAATCTTAGCACTTTAGGCAAAGTGGACCCTCCCAGTCTAGCAAATCCTTTAACTCATGCTGGGAGTACCTGTGATGGGTGGGGAGTGGCATACCTGGGAGTGGAAGTGGCTCTCGGTGCAGCTCAGGGGTCTGCTCTGCTTTCCAGTTCCTTGCCCTTGCCTTACTTCAGGAATGGCTGGGGTTTAGTAGCCTAGGAGACGGGCAGTCAGTCAGGCAGTGGGAATGTGGCCCAGGAGCGGAGCCCGGGATCGGGCGAAGGCCACTCAGCAGTTAATTATTGTCACCAGCCAGGCCTCCATGGGGGTGGGGGAGAAATAATAATAATAATAATCCTATATAATAAAAGGCTAATATGCAAATTGTCCCCTCGATGTGAGTTCGACAGGGAGTTTGACCAGGGGCCAGTGCCGGCCCACCAACCACCCTCGGCCCCTCCCCCCTGCCGGATGATGGGCCCCAATCAGGGCAGGCTGGCTGGACCCCACCCATGCATGAATTCATGCACTGGGCCTCTAGTAACAATAATAATAATAATAATAAAATAATAATAGCCTAAGGCCATTCCCCAAGCCCCACTTACCCCATTTTCTTCCAAAAACTCAGATTTGATAAAACCTTGCAGCAGAGTTGCTGGGATCCTTTAACAGGGGTGGGGATCATCTGGTCCATGGGCCATATAAGACCCAAAAAATAATTCGGTCTGGCTCTTACCAAGGCATTAGGAGTGAGCAAATATAGCAGGCTAATTTTTTTTTAAGCAGGCTAATTTTTAAGTTGATAATTTTGTATGGTCCGCAAATGATGTTATAAATATCCCAAATGGGCTTTGGCAGAAAAAAAAGGTTCCCAGGACAGAACCAGTTGCAGGGCAAGGGCTGGAGTGCAGGCTTCTGACCTCCCAGTCAGCTGTACAGAGCAAAGAGCTCCCATGTCCCCAATTTAGCCACCAACTCCTCCAACCTCATCAACCCCATACATCCTTTACCTCCAGTTGCAGAATCACAGGTGTTCACTTGATAACCAGAGCCTCAGTTGTTCCAAAATTCCAGCTCTCCTGCTATGTCCTACTCACTTACCCACCTGCACAGGTACCCCTTAAAGATTTTTTTATAATGATTTGAGAGAGAGAGAGAGAGAAAAACATCAATTTTGTTGTTTCACTTATTTATGCATTCATTGGTTGCTTCTTGTAAGTGCCCTGACCTGGGATCAAACAGCAACCTTAGTGTACTGGGACAATGCTCTAACCAGCTGAGCTTCCTGGCCAGGGTTACACAGGTATCCTTTCTACAGCATCAAAGAGTCTGGTCTAATTTAGATCCCTCCATTCCCAGCCAAGGAGAGAAGCCTTCCCTCTTTCACTCCCTTAGGCGGTGGTATCACTGGTGGGGGAAGAGAAGAGGGAAGAGCAGACTTGGGGAGGAGGAAATACTGAGCTTGGTTTTGTCAAGGTGCCTGTGGGCCACCCAGGGGAAGGTGGTTGCAGAGGCAAAAGCCCAAGGGAAGAGTCCAGCTTGGATGCAGATGTGGGAGCCATCAGCCTGTGGATGGCAGCGGAAGTTTAGGAAAGATGGGATCCCAATACCTACTGGAAGGTCACAGGTCTGGGTCCCTGGAGCAGGAGGGGGCCGGAGAATCAGAGGAGGCAGATGGATTTGAAAGGACTTAGCTTGACACGCAGGCAGGCAGGGTAGGGGTCCAGTGGAAAACAAAGGCAGGTGGAACATAGGCAGGGGCAGACACGGCAGTTTGAGCAGCCTAATCACAGAAACCAACCATGCAGGAATAACAAAATGTTTTTAGACTGGGAGTGGGAGGTATGTGGAACTAGGGAGGGGTTGCAACAATAAAGTGAACTAACGCATAGAAACAGGGAAAGTTCAGGTCCATTGCTGGGCAAGAACAATGGAAGGAATCAATCAGGTGGCTATACTACAGGAGTAGATATAGAGCAGGCTTGTAGCAAAAATATACCCCTAGACGACAAGGCTTCATGGGCAACCCATTATTGGGCCCCCTTCCCGTGAGAGGAGTCTGAATCTGCTTGCAATAAATTTTCCACGTTTTTGCTTAAATCTTCTGGTCTGAGATCTCATTCTTTGGCTTCAAGAGATATAACCCCAGGACAAAAACCTCAGCTGCCCATTCCAGTTATCAGATTGTTGGAGGAAAATCAGCCAAGCTAATTTTTTTTGTCCAGCCAGCCTTATCTGAATCCTGTGACAGCAGCCTGGGAGGGTTAAGCTCTCTGAAGATCTCAGCAGGCAGAGGGCCGCTGGAGCCCTCAGGCTCCCTCCTGACTTCACCAGCCCAGCTCAGCCTTCCCCTGATTAGAGAATGACCAGTGAAAAGACCCCAGGATGGGACTTGCTCCTGCTCCTCATCCTCCATTCCTGCCCCAAGAGCTGATTATTTATGGGCTTTAAGCTCCTCCACCCTAGGCATGAGGTTGGTCCCTGAGCCAGGCCCTGGGCCCTGAGGGCTTCAGAAGTGACCAGCGAATGGATAATGAGTTGAAGTGGAGCTCTGATCTGTGGGGAGTCCCTGCCCTTGTTGAGCCTCAGGCCCTTGTTCAAGGTAAGAAACATCCAAACCTGTAGAGAATTTGTATGGGTTTATTTGAGCCAAAACAGACAACAATTGCTAGGAAGCAAGATCTCAAATGCTCTGGAGAATGACAGTTTTGCAGTTTCCATTATGCATTTGAAATTAAGGAGGGAAGTAAGGACGATTACCTGAAGGTGAGGGAGAGCAAGGTGGGACAGGATTACAGGACAATTAAAATAGGATTGCAGGACAGATAAGTTAAGTGGGTGGTTACCACTTATTTCAAAGTTACACAAAAACAATGGACAGAGCTTGCTTAAGGCAAAGATAAACCTTTTACTAAAATGTTATAGGCCTGGGCACGACTATCCACCATGACCTCCCCCCCCCCCCCCCCCATGACCTCCCCCCCCCCCCCCCCCCGTTAGGAAATTATAATCCGAGAATTCTTTTTTTCCTTCCCGCGAAAATAGATTTTCTTCTCTGCTCGGATCTGGGGTCTGGGTGCTAGGGCCATCTGGACAGCAGGGAGGAACAGGTCAAGCAGTCACCTTGGAGCCAATCCCAAGAATGTCCACCTAAACTGTAAGCTTAATACCAGCAAGATTAGTCACACAAAGATAACAGGAAGATGCTTGACCTGCACAGCTCTGGGCTCTGGGCTGGCGGGAGTGGGGGTGGGAGAAACCAGAGCTTTTCCTGAGTGCCAGCCCATCACATAGGCAATGGCTGCTCACTCATCCTCACAGCTGTGGGAACGGCATTCCCAGGCAGCAAGGAGGGGCTAGGATTCAGATCTGAGTGTGATTGCAAACCTGGCTTCCTTCACAAAGAAAGGAGAGCTCTGTGAGGGACTCGGGGCATCAGCCTCAGGACTGCAGATCCAGTGCTTCTTCTCCAGGCCCGTTTCTTACCCTGGCCCTCTCAACTTCCTTCTCAGCCACCTAGAAATTCTGCTTGGGCCTCTGTTACCTTTGAGCCTTTGCACTTGCTGAACCCTCTCCCTGGAGTGCTGTTCCTCCCACCGTCTTCTGTTTGGCAAACATTACTCCTCTGGAAGCCTTTCCCTCACCTCTCTGGGCTTCCACAGAACTACACCACACTCTGGGCTTCCCAATAGCAAAGCCTTAGCAACTTGTTTTCTAATGCCTGGCCGCCATGGCTCAGTGGTTGAGCGTTGACCCATGAACCAGGAGGTCACAGTTCGATTCCTGGTCAGGGCACATGCCCAGGTTGTGGGCTTGATTCCTGTTGTGCCCAGATTTCAAGATTCCCAAGAAACCACATCAGGGGGCCAATTCGATGCAAAAGCATAAGAATCTGTATTTCAAGTTAACTTGGGCTCCCCATCCACCAGGCTCACCGACACCAAGGCAAACCAAGTGGCTGAGCGCGGCCAACCCCGCCCAGGGACCGGTTATATGGGGGGGGTTGGAGTAAGGGAGGAGAAAGGACTGTGCTTTGCCGATTGGCCAGGCACAAGTCGATGTCCCGTTCCTGGGTGTGGCTAGCAGAGTCTTAGACTTCCGTGAAGAAGCTCCTTGCCCAACACGTGGCCAAGGTAAGATGGAGGACGTAGCCCTTACCCTGGGGGAAGGTGGAGGGCGTAGCCTTCGCCCTTTCAATTCCCAGTATGGGGCGTGCAGGACCCAGCTGATCAATGATTCTCTCTCATTTCTATCTCTCTTTCCCTCTCCCTTCCTCTCTGAAATCAATATATATATATATATATATATATATATATATATATATATTGATTTTTTTTTTTTAAATAAGAGTTATTGGTTCTCAGGTCCACCTGCCCCCACCAGACTGTGCAAGGTACTCAGTTTCCTCCCTGTTGATAGAGACAAGCAGACTGGATGCTCAGAAAGCCTCTGTTGACTGACAGTATGAGTGCACAGATTCCTTAACTTCCTGAGTACCTCCTCTCTGCAGGCACTGACCCAGGCTCAGGCAATCTGTCACAAATGACACAGACATGGCCCCTGCTTTCAGATGTATGTTTTGTTAAGGAAAAGCCAGACACTAAACACAGCAGGTATATATCTGTACAAGGGGACTAAAGGGTTGTGATAGCCCTGACCGGTTTGGCTTACTGGATAGAGCCTGCGGACTGAAGGGTCCCAGGTTCGATTCCGGTCAAGGGCATGTACCTGGGTTGCGGGCACATCCCCAGTGGGAGATGTGCAGGAGGCAGCTGATCGATGTTTCTCTCTCATCGATGTTTCTAGCTCTGTCTCTCTCCCTTCCTCTCTGTAAAAATCAATAAAATATATTAAAAAAATATGTTTTATTTGGTTTTTTACAGAGAGGAAGAGAGAGGGATAGAGAGTTAGAAACATCGATGAGAGAGAAACATCGATCAGCTGCCTCCTGCACGTCCCCGACTGGGGATGTGCCCGCAACCCAGGCACATGCCCTTGACCGGAATCGAACCTGGGACCCTTCAATCCGCAGGCCGATGCTCTATCCACTGAGCCAAACCGGTTTCGGCAATAAAAAATATTTTTTAAAAATTTAAAAAAAAAGGGTTGTGATAAGAAGGTGCCTCACCGTCCCTTTGCCGATCTCTTCTGAAGCCCTGAGAGCCCAGGGCCCTGGCTCAGGGGCCAAACCTCATGCCTGGGGTGGAGGAGCTTAAAGGTGTTCAGAAGTCATTTTAGGAGGAAACTATAGGTTGAAATCTAACTGACTAGAGGGGAAAAGGCTGCAGAGGATAAAAGAACCTTCTAGGAACACAAGGAGGGAATTGCTGAAGTTAAGGCCCCAAATGAAAAGTGTGAATGGAGCTCATATACGGAGGTAGAAGGGGAAATAATTTGACATGTAACCTAAGTAGAGGGATGGCCAAGGCCTCCTATGCCATTAGAGAAGTTTGGTTTTTACAGCAGATACTATCGGAAAGCATTAAAGGGTTGGTGTGGAGCTGTCATATAACAAGACCTTTTAGGTGTTTGTTTTTACTTTTTAAAAAAATGTCCATTGCATAGTAGAACTGATGGCTGAAAGTGTACTGATGAAGAGGATATCTGCAGTTCTCAAAGTATCTCCCTACAACATACATATTAATTATAAAGGGGGGGGGGGAAGTAGTAAAGAAACCTGGAAGATGCAATATTAACTAAAAGATCAGTTAACATCATCAGATGGGCAACCCTGACACCATGTGGCTCCTGTTATGATGCACCAAGAAGGACAGAGTATTTATTGCTTTGGGGATATTTGTATCCAAAATGCTCAGCCTCAATCTAGTGATGAGGAAACAGATAAATTCAAAATGAGGGCTATTCTACAAAATAACTGGCCCGGACCCAGCCAGTTTGCTCAGTGGATAGAGCATCGACCTATGGACTGAAGGGTCCCGGGTTTGATTCCAGTCAAGGGCATATGCCAGGGTTGCAGGCTCGATCCCCAGTAGGGGGTGTGCAGGAGGCAGCTAATCAATGATTCTCTCTCATCATTGATGTTTCTATCTCTCTCCCTCTCCCTTCCTCTCTGAAATCAATAAACAATAAAATAAATAACTGGCCTGTGCTTTGCAAAATTGTCAGTGTCACAAAAGAACCTCCCTTGCTGAATTATCCGTCAGTAGGTGACAGAATTAAAGGTAACATATACATAGAATGGAATATTGTACAGCAATTAAAAAGTATGAACTAGATCTCAACAGATTAATATGGAAATATTTCAGAAACCGTGTTCTCATGGTAAGGCACATGGCATGTGACATCTACACCTATCAACTTAGCAGAAAATAAAAAGTTTGATGCCATACTGTGTT
Source organism: Myotis lucifugus (assembly GCF_000147115.1). Lineage (NCBI taxonomy): Eukaryota > Metazoa > Chordata > Mammalia > Chiroptera > Vespertilionidae > Myotis > Myotis lucifugus. Next base: position 969,173 of record NW_005871186.1, read on the forward strand.
GACAAGGCTATGAGGAAATGGACACTCATATTTTTCTGGTGGGGGTTACATTGACACAACCCCTGTAAAGTTAAAGTCCATATTAGAAAATTAGAAATCCACATACTCCTCTTCTGGAATTCAAGTATAATATTCTACTATGTACAAGATTATTCATTGTAACATTATTTGTCATTTTAAAAAATACATTTTTATTGATTTCAGAGAGGAAGCAAGAGGGAGAGAGAGATAGAAATGTCAATGATGAGGGAGAATCATGGATCGGCTGCCTCCTGCACACCGCTACTGGGGATCCAGCCTGCAACTGGGGCATGTGCCCTGACCCCTGACAACAGGGAATCTAACTGTGATCTCCTAGCTCATAGGTCGATGCTCAACCATTGAGCAACACCGGCTGGGCTATTTGTCATTGTTTTAAAAAGGAAATAATGCAGGTGTTCATCATTGAGACCCCTCCACCAATATTTCCATCCCACACCACATCTGGTAAGAGAAGGAAGGGGAAAGAAACTTGTTTCCCACCAGAAGCCTGATAAGGTCATCCATCAATTTCTGCCCACCTTCCCTCCACCGATCCCCTGGTCCCCTTGTGATGCAAGAATGATGAACTTAGCCCCAGACTAAGGGATTGATTTATACTCCCTACTTGCTGGTGAATTTCAAGCTAGTCCCAGTTCTTCTTTGGTTCTCTCAACAGGAATGATGAATCAATGAGGCATGTCCCCCTACCACCCCCTCTACCCCAGGACTGACTCACCCCACCCTCTGCAACCCACTCATCCCCAAATTATTTACAAGACACAAGACACATGTGGATCTCTCTATCTAAATAGACTGTCACAGCATAAGAACCAGGGCATTGTGAAGTCTGCTAATTGAGAGAGCTGAGCTGGACTGAGCCCAGCTCACCCAGGGTGAGTGTAGGTAAGGAAAATGTCCAGGGATCAGTAGTGGAAGCAGTTCAGTCAAGGAGCCAGAGTTGCAGCATCAGAGCCAGGCTGAGCAGGAGAGGCCCAATCCCATGGAGCATGGCCAAGGCATAGAACCTCGCCACCTCTTCATTGGGGTTGCCCTGGGCCGGCTCAAACCACATCTGGATGCAGCGGCCACTCCCTCGGCTGTATTGGCTGACCTGGTAGGAGTGACTCCAGAGGCCCTCACACAGGGCTGCAGGAGTGGGGAAGTAGGACTCAAATGTGCGACAGATGGCCTGAGCTGGACACTTGTTAGATCCTGCAGGGGGAGAGAGGATAGACACGGACATCCAGCCCTGCTTACCTGAGAGATGTTCAGGCAATCCCAGTCCTCAAACCGCCTTTGCCCAAACCCCACCTCCATCTCCCCACCCACCCAGCCCTCACCTGAGGTCCAGTTCCAGCCCTTGTGCCAGTCACTCTTGCAGGTGTAGGAGGTGCGGCAGTCTTCCCACCAGCTCTCACAGTCCTCTTTGCACAGGGGCACGTTCCGGAAACGCTCTCTGCGCCAGCTGTCGTTCACCTGGGTGGGAGGTAAAATGAGAAGGTTCCTCAGCCAGGCCTGTTTGACTGAGCTGGAGGGCAGCCTGCTGGGGTGGGGTGGGGTGGGGTGGGGTGAGGACACCCCCGTACCTGCTGGATCCAGGGCCCCAGGTTGGGGGAGCACTCATAGAGACAGGTGTCCTGGATGAAGTGGCGCTTGCAGGCAGGCTTCATCTTGCCACAGTGGTCCCAGTTGAAGTTATACAGGAGGGAGGTGTCTTTGTGCAGCTCCTGGCTGGTGCTGACAGAGCAGCAGGCATTCTTCCTCCAGGGAGTGCACTGGAGGGGGGAGGACACAGCACTAAGTCCCCCCTGCCGCCAACGTCTGCCACCTTCAGCCTCTCCCCATTTGGTTCTTGCTCTCCAGCCCCAGGTAGGTTGTTCTAGAAACGCTCACTGTGAGGACCTCTCTGTTCTTGGCCTTCAGGAACTCTTATCTTGGAGGACACTCAATTGCAACAGTGTGATTAGGGGGTTGTGGGAGCCTGGGAGAAACTCTGTCTTGGGAGGACAAAAAACTATCATTTATACAGGCCTTAACACTTTAAAAAGTTCTTAAATTTATTCATTAAAAAAGTATTACTGAGTAGCTGCTCTATGCCAGTCACTGTTGTAGACGGAGTACAGCAGACAAGAAAACAGAAATATGTGTTCATGGATCTTACATTCTGGTCAGGGGAGACAGATAGGAAGTCACTAAAGGAGAACAAATATGATATGAAAAGATATATCAATTATATAGGGACGTTTACAGCAGGGAATGAGTATGTGGAGAACGGGGTGATTGTTGAAATTTAAAACACTAGTAAGGTGGTTTAAAAAGCCTCATTGCAAGGTGACCTTTTCAGTAAAGGAGGAAAGACAGTGAGCGATGCAATTACACACACACACACACACATATATATATTTGTTGTTGTTGTTAATCCTCACCTGACGATATATTTTCTATTGATTTTTAGAGAGAGTGAGAAACATTGATGTGAGAGAGACACATGGATTGGTTGCCTTCCACATGGGCCCAGACTCAGGATGGAGCCTGCAACCGAGATATGTGCCCTTGATCAGAATCAAACCCGGGACCCTTCAGTTCACAGGAATAAAATATATTTTTGAATAACCATATTCTTGGCAAGAAATAAGGTCTGTGTCCCCGCTGTGGTTAGGCCAGTACCAGGCATAATGGGCCCACAGAAACATTTGCTAAAAGAAGCAAATGAAAGACATTTATGATTTCCTAATCTAAACTGGAACCATCTTAGAAATAGACACATCATAGTTTAGCATGTTTTTAATATAGACCCGATTTTCCAGGACAAGAAAACCATGAAATGGAAGGCTGTACTATATGTTTTGCATTATTGGAGCTAATTACCATTTTAGAAAATGGCCTCCACTGGTGTGGCTCAGTTGGTTGAGCATTTTCCCATGCACCAAAAGGTCACCATTTGGATTCCCAGTCAGGGCACATATCTGGGTTGTTGTGGGCTCAACCCCATAGGGATGTGCAGGAGGCAGCAATCAATGTCTGTCTGTCTGTCTCTCTCTCTCTCTCTCTCTCTCCCTTTCTCTTTCTTTCTCTCTAAAATCAATAAAAACATAAAAAATAGGAAATAGTCATCAATGGCAACACGTCATAGCCTTTAAGTTGCCAATAGAATACACCTGCACAAATCTTCACTTGCAGCTGCCCCATTCAGAGTGATTTTGTGAATAAAGAAACATATGCTGTTTCACAAGGACTTCTAATGTAGCCATACCAGAGAATTGACATATGAAATGTAGGCTTTTATTGTTTTTTTTTTTATAAATTGCTTTCTTCTTGCTGCTTTTTCGCATTATAGGTAATCACCTTGATTTTTTAAATTAAATGTGCAAATAGATTTTAGTAGCTTTGAACTTCATTCCGGGATAGAAAAGAAAGTCTAAACAATATTTTTCCTAAAAAGGAACTATGGAAACTAAGAGGGATGCAACCAAGTGGCATAATTTTTATAGAATGTGTGAAGGTACTGCACCTTTGTCCTGTGTCACAGTCATAAGAGGACTTCTCCTTTGCCCCTAGCACTCCATGGGACTGGCACATAGAGTAGGAAAACCATCCTCCCCAGTCCTACCCCACCACGAGGGCTAGTCATGTCCAGGTCCTCTGTGTGTCCATAGGCTCCTCTGGGCCTCAGTTTCCTCATTTGTGTCATGAGGAAAATGTCATCTGCCTACCTCGGAGGACCACCGCAAAAATGAGATCATGGACAGAAAGCACATGACACCTGGTAGGTGACCATTGCATGTGATTGCTGACATGGTAGCCTGTTCTGAGAGGCCACCCCGAAAATCACCTAAACCACTCCCCGACCTTTACCTTCTCAGCAGTAATCAGAACATGGGGTGTCTGGCCCCTCAACCCTTCCCGCACCACCCTAAGGTCCTCTTCCCTGTCAGAACCAGTCCCCTCCCCAACCACAGCCACACTGCAGCCATACCTGGCCATGCAGCTTGTCCTCAGGGCCTGGCTTTGTCTTGTGGTGTTTGGCGTCCATGCAGACGTTGAGCAGGTCTGTCCTGTCTCTGGCACTGCACACGGAGGCTGAAAACCAGGCCAGCAGCAGCAGAGGTGGCATCAGTTTCCAGGCCATGTCTTTCTGTCCCCGCAGAGGAAGCTGTGGTTAGGGAGAGCGAGGCCTGAGGGGAGAGAGCCCATGCCGGGCGCTCCCTTCACCCCCTCCTCAGCCTCCCCATCTGCACAGTGAAGGATGGGGCCAGACCCTGTTCCTTCAGTGCTGGGCCCTGGGCTCCCTGAGACTGAGATAGATGGGTGCTCCTCACCCCATTTGTGGAGGGTTCAGAGGGAGATCTGGGTTTAGTAGGTGGCTCCTCAGGGACAGTACCCAAGTTGGAGAACAATGCTTGAACCCACACATTCTCTCTGGATTTTACCTTTTAAAAAAAGTAATTAAATGGTTTATGTCCCTACTTCCTGGAAAGGGCCAGGGACCCACAGCACCCTTATGCTGTGTTCAGCAAGGGCCCCGCCATTAGACCCTGGATCACCTGGGTTCCCATGGCAGCTTAGGAACCCTGTTTGCCTGGGGAAGGCAGTGGCCCAGCTCTGCTGAGTTCTCCACATCAGCCTGAGGATCAAGGGATGTAACACAAACAGGACTGGTTTAATGGTACAGAAATGGAAGTGGTGTTTTTTTATCTTTAAAAAAGAAAAATTTTTATTGATTGTTAGAAAGAGGAAGGGAGAGAGAGAGAGCGAAACATCAATGGGCTGCCTTCTGTACAACCCCTACTGGGGATCGATCCCACAACCCGGGCGTGTGCCCTGACCAGAGTCATGCAGCAACCTCTTGGTGCATGGGATGATGCCCCACCAAATGAGCGACACCAGCCAGGGCAAGAGTGGTGGCTTTCAAACAGCTTTGCTCCCTCACACTTCTTCCTTCCCCGTTTCCTGAAAGCCTTTCCTCCCTCCACCCCATCGGGACTCTGGCCCCTCAGCTCTCTGAGAGCTGGACTAATGCCCCAGATCGCCACCTGACTCCTCAGAAAACACATGCAGAGACCCTTGGACTGAGCAGAAGGACAATATAAAAGTCTCCCGTGTTAAAGGAGCCTACCCGACAGGCAGTGAGTGGCATGGGCGGCCCCTGGAAAAAGTGACAGCCCCTTGTCTGTCCATGACTGCCCGCCACCCACCCCACCCATTACAGATCTGTTTCTTTGGGCTTAGTTGCTGAAGTACTAAGAGTTGATAATGAAGACCCATTCCTCTCCCTCACCATTCCCTCATGCAGTTGATCACCAAGCCCTGGCAAGGGTCCCTCCAAAAACCTTTCCAGAATTCACTTCCCCTGGCGCTGTGTTTGGGGTCAGTTTACTCCAATTTCTTCCCCTTCAAGTCATCTTTCCCACAGGAGCCAGGGTGATCTTTCTAAAGAAAGACGTGCCCCTCCCCTCCCCACACACCCACCAAGTCCCCCAGTGCCCTGTCACCCTTCCCTCCTGAGGGCATCTTGCCTGAGCCTCCTCTGCTGCTGGGAGCACACTCAGCTGGGTCCGGACTGGCCTCTCAGGGCTGCAACAGCTCCAGGACCCTGGACTCCCCAGTGGTCTCTGTCCTCAGGGCAGGATGACTGTAGAGCTCTGAATGTGCTTATGCCGAATGTACCCTGCGGTTAGCAATTTCTGCTTCCAGCTCCTTCCTTCCTTTCCAGATCCCACTGTCTTCAAGGCTCCTTTAGTCTGACAAGTTAGCCAATCTTGTTTGATTTCATCTCCCTTTTCTTTTTTTAATAAAGACTTTTAAAAAATATTTTATTGATTTCTGAGAGGATGGAGAGGGAGAGAGAGATAGAAACATCAATGATGAGAGAGAATCATTGATTGACTGCCTCCTGCACATCTCCTCCTGGTTATCGAGCCCACAACCCGTGCATGTGTCCTTGACAGGAATAGAATCTGGGACCCTTCAGTCTGCAGGCCGACGCTCTATCCACTGAGCCAAACCGGCCAGGGCCGATTTCATGTCTTTATTTGTTAATTTGCTCATTCCAGGATCCACACATTCAACATTCATGAAAATTTAGAGAAACACTCACCTCCTTGGGGAATCTGATTTTTGAGGATCCACAAGTGGTTTTAGGATAAAGCTAACTTGAGGGGCATGAGGCAAGGTGGGGAAGAACCCAGGCTTTAGGGTCAGGCCATGGGATCCAATAACAGCTCCAGCCCTCTCACAACCTTGGAAATGTCACTAAACCTTGCCGAGCTCTCGTTGGCTCACCAGAAAATGGTTGAGAATATATCTGGAAAAGCCGGACACGTACGAAGTAGGCTTAAATGCCAACTGTCATGTTAATTTGTGAGCCTCGAGGTGGACATAGGTAGAAGGTGAGGTACAGAAGTCAAGGGTCACTGAAAAAATTGTCTCGGATCTGATTAAATATAATATTTCACCATATAACATTACTTTAAAAATAATTAAGCAATTTTTTTTAAAAATATATTTTATTGATTTTCCACAGAGAGGAAGGGAGAGAGATAGAGAGCTAGAAACATCGATGAGAGAGAAACATCGATCAGCTGCCTCCTGCACACCTCCCACTGGGGATGTGCCCGCAACCCAGGTACATGCCCTTGACCGGAATCGAACCTGGGACCCTTCAGTCCGCAGGCCAATGCTCTATCCACTGAGCCAAACCGGTTTTGGCAATTAAGCAATTTTTTAAAAATATGTTTTTATTGAATTTTGAGAGAGGAAGGGAGAGGGAAAGGGGGGAGAGAGAGAGAGAGAGAGAGAGAGAAACATTGATCAGATGCCTCCTGCAAGAGCCCCTGACCTTTTGGTGCATGGGATGATGCTCAACCAACTAAGCCACACTGGCTAGGGCCATAATTAAGCAATTTTTGATAACCTTTAAAAATTGTGGTAAAATACACATTATGTAAAATGTACTATCCTAACCATTTTTAAGTGTACAGTTCAGTATTGTTAAGTACATTCATATTGTTGTGCAACCAATCTCTGGGACTTTTTCATCTTGTAACACTAGAGCTCTATTCCCACTAAGCAACTACCCATTGCCTCCTTCCCCCAGTCCTTGGCAACCACCATTTGACTTTCTGTCTCTATGAACTTGACTACCTTAGATATCTTCTGTAAGTGACATCATTCAGTATTTGCCATTTTGTGAGTGGCTTCTTTGACTTTGCATAACCTCCTCAAAGTTTATTCATATGTTAGAATTTCATTCTTTTTTATAGCTGAATAGTATTTAATTGTATGTATACAATGTATTTTATTTATCCACTTAGTCATAAATGTAGACTTGGGTTGCTTCCACCTCTTTGTATTGTGAAGAATGCTGCTATAAGCATGGGTGTACAAATATCTCTACAGGACCCTTTTGGGTGCATACATAGAAGTGGAAGAACTGGATCATGTGCTAATTCTATTTTTAATATTGAGGAACTGTCAGACTGCTGCAGAATTTTACATTTCCATCAATAGTGTAAAGAGTTCCAATTTCTTTTCATCTTCACCAACACTTGTTATTTTCTGTTGAAGTGGGGGGAAAAAATAGAAGCCATCCTAGTATGTGTGAGGTAAAATCTCATTGTGCTTTTGATTTGCATTTTCCTAATGATTAGTGGCGTCCAACAGATTTTCATATGCTTTTTGGTCGTTTGTGTATCTTCTTTTAAGGAATGTTGTTTCCCCATTTTAAAATTGGGTTTTTTGTTATTGAGTCGAAGGATTAGGCTCTTATCAGATAAATGATCTGCAGTATTTTCTCTTGTTCTGTAGGTTGCCTTTTCATTCTAATTGTTCATTGATGCACAGAAATTTTTAATTTTGATGTACTTCAGTTTAACTCTTTTTTTGTTGTTGTTGCCTGTGGTTTTGCTCTCATATCCAAGAAATCAATGCCTAATACCATGCCATAAAGCTCTTGCCCTATATTTTCTTAAGGAGTTTTAATGGTTTGGGCTTTTATAATGAGGTTTTTGACCCATTTTGAGTTAAATTTTGTAGATAGAGTAAAATAAGGGCTGAAAGTAACTTTTTTTTTGCATGTGAATATCCAGGTGTGTGTCAGCATCATATTTTGAAAATACTATTCTTTGAATAGTAATTTATTCCATTGAATTGTTTTGACACCATTGTCAAAAACCTGGACTCTAAGTTCTATTCCATTGATGTGTATATCTATCCTCATGCTACTACCACACTGTCCTGACTATTGAAGTTTTGTAATAAGTTTTGAAATTGGAAAGTGTGCGTCATCCAATTTGGTGCTTTCTTAAGATTGTTTGAGCTATCATGGGTCTCTGGCACGTCCATATAGATTTTAGGCTCATATTGTCTATTTCTAAAAAAAAAAAAAAAAGTCAGCTGGAAAGGATTGATTTGAATCTATAGAATAATTTGAGGAGAATTGCCTTTTAACAAAAGTGTCCTCTGATTAATAAGCATGGAATGTCTTTCCATGTATTAGGTTTTTAACTTCTTTTAACGATGTTATTAGTTTTCAGTGTACAATCTTTTACTTTGTTAAATGTATTTCAATGTGTTTTGTTCTTTTTTATGCTATTGTAAATGGGATTCTAAAATTTATTGTTGTATTTTTCATTGCTAGTATAGAGATATACAATTTATTTTTTTATATAGATCTGGTGTCCTATAAACTTGCTAAACTCACCTTTTAGTAATACAATGTTTTGTAGGGTCCTTAGGGTTTTTTATATACAATGTCATTCCATCTGTGAATAGAAATAGTTTTATTTCTGGTTTTCAATCTGGATGACTTTTATTTCTTTTTTCTTGACTAATAGCCCTAGCTAGAACTTTCAGTAAAATGTTGAATAAACATGATGAGAGTGGATATATGGGTCTTATTCCTGATCTCAGGGGGAAAGCCTTTTGGTATTAAGTATGATGTTAGTGGTGGCTTTTTGTTTGTTGGTTGGTTGGGTTTTAGAGAAAGAAGGGAGAGGGAGAAAGAAAGAAACATGGATGTAAGAGCAAAACATCAACCAGCTGCCTCCTGCATGCCCCCTAATGGGGATTGAACCCACAATCTGGGCATGTGCCCTTGGCCGGAATCGAACCTGGGACCTTTCAGTCCACAGGCCGATGCTCTATCCACTGAGCCAAACTGGCTAGGGTCCTCCTCTCCTTTTTAAAAGATAAGTTTGTGAATGATTGGTATTATTTTTTAATTTTATTTTTCAATTATCATTTCCATTCAATATTACTTTGCATTAGTTTCAGTTTTATAGCATAGTGGTTAGGTAATCACATACTTTACAAAGTGTTCCCCCTCATTTTTCCAGTACTGGCAGCATACATAGTATAGTATTATTTACTATATTTTCTATGCTGTGTTTTCTATCTGCATGACTATTTTGTGGCTACCAATTTGTACTTTACCTTTTTACCCAGACCCCAACCCCACTCCCCTCTGGCAACCATCAGTCTGTTCCCTGTGCCTATAAGTCGGTTTCAATTTTGTTTATTTATTTCTTTTGTTCTTTAGATTCCACATATAAGTGAAATCATATGGTATTTGTCTTTCTCTGACTGATTTATTTAACTCCACATGATACTCTCTAGGTCCACTATGTCGTTGCAAATGGTAAAATTACATTCTTTTTTGTGACCAAGTAATATTCCATTTATATATATGTACCACAAATTTTTTTATCAACTCTTTTATTGATGGGCACTTGCATTAGTTCCATATCTTGGCTTTAGAAATAACACGGCAGTTAACATAGCAGAGCATATATTCTTTCAAATTACTGTTTTTGGTTTCTTTGGATATATACCTAAGAGTGGAATTGCTGGGTCAAAGGCAGTTCCATTTTTTATTTTATTTTTATTTTTATTTTTTAAAATATATTTTTATTGATTTCTTACAGAGAGGATGGGAGAGAGATAGAGAGAGTTAGAAACATCGATAAGCTGCTTCCTGCACGCCCCCTACTGGGGATGTGCCCGCAACCCAGGTACATGCCCTTGACCGGAATCAAACCTGGAACCTTTCAGTCCGCAGGCTGACGCTCTATCCACTGAGCCAAACCGGTTTCGGCTCATTTTTTATTTTTTGAGGGCCCTCCATACTGTTTTCTATGTCCTCTTTGGAGAAGTGTCTAATCAGGTATATGTATATGTATATGTATATGTATATGTATATGTATATGTATGTGTATGTGTATGTGTATGTGTATGTGTATGTGTATATGTATGTATATATAATATATATATGTGTATATATATATAATTTTTTTATTGATTTCAGAGGGGAAGGGAGGAGAGATAGAAAAATCAATGATGAGAGCAAATCCTTGATCAGCTACCTCCTGCACGCACCCTACTGGCAGCCCAAAACCTGGGCATATGCCCTGACCAGGAATTGAACCCGGATCTCCTGGTTCATACGTTGATGCTCAACCACTGAGCCATGCTGGCCAAGCCTCTGCCCATTTTTAAATTGGATTATTTAGGAGTTTTTTTATGTTAAGTTGCATGAGTTCTTTATACATTTTGGATAGTAACCCATTTTCAGATCTATCATTGGTGAATATCTTCTTCCATTCAGTAAGCTGTCTTTTCACTTTGCCACTGATTTCCTTTGCTGTACAAAAACTTTTAGCTTAATGTAGTCCCATTTGTTTATTTTTTCTTTTGTTTCCCTTGATATATCAGGGAAAAATATTGCTAAGAGAAATGTCAGAGATTTTATTGCCAATGTTTTATTCTAGGAGTTTTATGGTTTTGAGTCTTACATTTAAGTCTTTTTTTCCTTTTTATTGATTTATTGGTGTGATACTGGATAACAAAATTATACAGGTTTCAGATGCACAATTCTAAAACACATCATCTGTACACTAGGTTGTGTGTTTACTACCCCATGTCAAGTCTCCTTCCATCACCATTTATCCCCCCTCTACCCTCCTCATCTCTCCCACTCCCCACATTTAAGTCTTTAATCCATTTTGAGTTTATTCTTATACTAGAGGCCTGGTGCACAAAAATTTGTGCACTCGGGGGGGGGCGGGGGGTCCCCCAGCCCGGCCTGTGCCCTCTCGCAGTCTGGGACCCCTCAGGAGATAACGACCTGCTGGCTTAGGCCTGCTCCCGGGTGGCAGAGGGCAGGCCCAATCCCTAAGTGCAGTCCCTGGTCAGGCTCAGAGCAGGGCCAATGGGGGAGTTGGGGCGCTGCCCCGTCATGCACAGAGCAGGGTGGATCAGGAGGTTGCGATGCCACCTTCAGTCACGCTCAGGGTAGGGCTGATTGGGGGGTTGGGGCACCGCCCCCTGTCACACTCAAGGCAGGGTCAATGGGGAGGTTGTGGCACCACCCCCTGTCATGCACAGAGCAGGGCCGATCAGGGGGTTAGGGTGCTGCCCCCTGTCACTCACAGAGCAGGGCCAATCAGGGGGTTGGGGCGCTGCCCCCTGTCACACTCAGGGCAGGGCCAATGGGGAGGTTATGGCTCTACCCTGTCACACACAGAGCAGGGCCTCTGGGGGGGGGTTGGGGCCCTGCACCCTGTCACTCACAGAGCAGGGCCGATCAGGGGGTTGGTGCGCCTTCCCCTGTCAGGAACAGAGCAGGGGGGATAGGGAGGTGTGGCCCCGCCCCCTGTCACACACAGAGCCGCAGGGCGATCATGGGATTGGGGAGCTCCCCCCTATCAGGCACAGAGCAAGGCTGATCAGGGGGTTGGGGCGCCTTCCCCTGTCACACACAGAGCTGCAGGGCGATCAGGGGGTTTGGGCACTGCCCCCTGTCACGCTGATCCCCGTGCCGGGAGCCTCGCGGCTCCGCTGATCCTGGTGCCGGGAGGCATATTACCCTTTTACTATATAGGATAGAGGCCCGGTGCATGGGTGGGGACCGGCTGGTTTGCCCTGGATCAGGGTGGGGGTCCCCACTGGGGTGCCTGGCCAGGCTGGCTGAGGGGCTGAGGGCTGTTTTCCGGCTGGCAGTTGACTAAAAGCTCCCAACCCCTCCTTGTTTTCTTTTTTCTTTTATTCTGGGCCAGCTTTAGCTCTGAGGCCTCGCTGCCTAAAACATCGATACAATGTTGCAGTCCAGGGCTGACTGACAGCTGGTTTCTGGGGTTTTGTTTAGCTTCTTATTTGCAACATAGTACATAGTTTCTTAGAGTTGCAACTGAGAGGCCGGCAAGTTAGGCGGGGAACGTTGGAGTCCGCAGTCCCTGGAGCAAGCAAGCCTCATGTTCGCTTCCAGCTGCCTGGCTGCCGGCCGCCATCTTGGCTGACAGTTAATTTGCATAAGGATATGCTGATTAGCCAATGGGAAGGGTAGCGGTCGTACGCTAATTACCATGTTTCTCTTTTATTAGTGTAGATGTGGTGTAAGAAAGTGGTCTAGTTTTATTTTTCTGCATGTATCTGTCCAATTTTCCCAGCACCATTTTTGAATAGACTATCTTTATCCCATTGTATGTTGTTGCCTCCTTTGTCAAATATTAATTGACCATATTGGTGTGAGTTTGTTTCTGGGCTCTCTATTCTCTTCTATTTTTTTTTTTAGAACTTTTAAAAAATATTTTTATTGCCCTAGTCCAGTGGTCGGCAAACTGCGGCTCGGCAAACCGCGGCTCGCGAGCCACATGTGGCTCTTTGGCCCCTTGAGTGTGGCTCTTCCACAAAATACCGGCTCTTCCACAAAATACCGACTCCTGCGCATGGGCCACGAAGTTTCAATCGCACTGTATGTGCGCGTCCGCATGTGGTATTTTGTGGAAGAGCCACACTCAAGGGGTCAAAGAGCCGCATGTGGCTCACGAGCCACAGTTTGCCGACCATGGCCCTAGTCAGTTAGGCTCAGTGGATAGAGGGATAGAGTGTAGGCCTGTGGACCAAAGGGTCCTGGGTTCAATTACGGTCAAGGGCGCGTACCTTGGTTGCAGGCCCCTCCCCAGCCCTGGCCCTGGTCAGGGCATGTGCAGGAGGCAACCAATTGATGTGTTTCTCTCATATCAATGTTTCTCTCTGTCTTTTCCTCTCTCTTCCACCCTCTCTAAAAGATTCAATGGAAAAATATCCTCGGGTGAGGATTAACAAAAAAAATAGAATAAAATAAAATAAAAATATTTTTATTGATTTCAGAGAGGGAGGGAGAGGGAGAGAGAAACATCAATGATGAGAGAGAATTATCTGTTGGCTGTCTCCTGCATTCCCCCCACTGGGGATTGAGCCCACAACCTGGGCATGTGCCTTGACCGGAATCAAACCATGACCTCCTGGTTCACAGGTAGACGCTCAACCACTGAGAAATATCCGCCAGGCACTCCATATAAATTTTAAAATTAGTTTGTGAATATCCACAAAATAACTTAATGGGATTTTGATTGGGATCACATTGAATCTATAGATCAAGGTGGGAACAACTGATATCATGACAATATTTAATTTTCTTATTCACGAGCTTAAAATATCCACTTACTTAGTTTTTTGGTAGGGACACTAAATGCTTTATTTACAATGAAATTCAATTAATAATTGCAAATGCTATAATTGGTAAAAATCTAAAAGCAAAATATTTCTTTTTAGCCATAAAGTACTTTAAAGAGCATTGGAGCACTATTAAGAATTACTCTTTTCATGTATTTAGTTTTTCATGTATTTAGTTTTTCTTGTATTTTGTTCATCAGAATTTTGTAGTTTTCCTCATATTGATCTTTACAGGTTTTGTTAGATTTACACTTGAGTGTTTCATTTTTCTGGATGCTAATGTAAATAATATTGTTTTGTTTTTAAGCTGAAATTGCACTTGTTTGTTGCTAGGATGTGGAAAGGCAATTGCTTTTTATATTAACCTTGTATTTTACAACCTGATATAATCACTTATTAGTACTAAAAGTTTTTTCCTTGTTTTTTTGGATAAAAAATAAATACATATTACCTATAAACAAAGATGCGTGTATTTCTTCTTCCTGATCTGTTTGTAGAATTTTTCCTTTCATTGTCTTATTGCATTAGCTGGACCTTCCAGTACAAAGTTAAAGGGGAGTAGTGAGAGGAGACATTCTTGCCTTGTATATAATCTTTTTCTCCCCAATATGTTTTTATTGATTTCAGAGAAGAAGGGAGAAGGAGAAAGATAGAAACATCAATGATGAGCCCTAGCCAGTTTGGCTCAGTGGCTAGAGCGTCGGCTTACAGACCAAAGCATCCCAGGTTCATTCCAGTCAAGGGCAGGTACCTTGGTTGCAGGCTCCTCCCAGCCTGGGCCCTGGTCATGGCTGGTGCAGGAGGCAACAATCAATGTGTTTTCTCACATTGATGTTTCTCTCTGTCTTTCCTCTCTCTTCCACTCTAAAAGATCAACGGAAAAATATCCTTGGGTGAGGATTAACAACAATAACAAAAAAAGAAACATCAATGATGAGAGAGAATCATTGATCGGCTACTTCCTGCATGCCCCCCACCGGGGATGGACCCCAAAACCCATGCATGTGCCCTGACCAGGAATTGAACTGTGATCTCATTCATAGGTCATTGCTCAACCACTGAGTCACACTGGCCGGATGCTTTTTATCTAATCTTAATGGGAAAGCTTAGATTTTCTTACCATTAAGTATGGTCTTAGCTCTGGGATGTTTTATAGATCAACTTCAGGAAGTTTTAGTAAAATTTGAATTTCTGTTCAACTCCAAAATTTCCAGTTGACTTTTTAAACTAATTTCTATTTCTTTATTGATATTCTCTATTTGATCAGACATCATTTTTATATTTTCCTTGAATCCTTTAGACATAGTTTCATTTCCTTCTTTTTTATAATAGCTGATTTTAAAACTTTATCTAATAAGTTCAACATCCATGTTTTCTCAGGGACAGTTTCTATTGACTACTTTACTTTCTTCTGCATATGGTGATACTCTCCTGTTTCTTTGTATGTCTCATTTTGTTGGAGGGAAGTGAAAAATGGCATTTTTTTTTTAAAGGTGACAGCTCAGGTTGTTAAATATATTTTTGGTGCCTTAGCCAGTTTGGCTTAGTGGATAGAGCATCAGCCTGCAGACTGAAGGGTCCTCCCCGGTTTGATTCTGGTCAAGGACACATGCCTGGGTTTCGGGCTCAATCCCTAGTGGGGGGTGTGCAGGAGGCAGCCAATCAATGATTCTCTCTCATCATTGATGTTTCTCTCCCTTCCTCTCTGAAATCAATAAAAAAAAATTTTTTTTAAATATATATTTGGTGGCTTGCTGAAGTGTTTTCTTCTTGTTTTTTTGTTTTGTTTTGTTTTTATTGTTGACACTATTACAGATGTTCCCCCACCTCCTTTTTAAAAAACAAAAATAACATAATATGGCATCTCTGGAAATTAGACTCTCCCAGGGCTCATTTTTGATGCTTTTTATTAGTTTATTAACGACTTTCAAGATCTAATTCTGTAGCTCCTATTTTCATGTATGTTCACTGAAATGTTTGCCCAGTTAGCTTAGCGGTCACCTAGTGACTAAACTTATTGCCTTGGAGCCATAAGTCTCCTATTCTTTGCCAAGGGACTCTGTGTGTTGGTTCAGGCATTATGTCAGTGCTCTGGTAGTTTACTCTGCCCCATCCCTCACTTCCTGCTTGAGCAGGGCATCAAAATTAATAGAATTGAAAGACTGGGGCCTTCTCAGGTATTTCCTGGATTTACATACAGTTCTGCAGAAGCATGTGGATTTCTAGACCCCGGGGTATGTGTAAGAGCCCTCTAGTTTGTCTCAATTGTTTTTCCAGCCTCAGGGAGTTGGGATGTCAAACAACTTGCTGCTGATTACAGGGGTGGGGAACCTTTTTTCTGCCAAGGGCCATTTAGATATTTATAACATCACTTGAGGGCCATACAAACCTATCAACTTAAAAATTAGCCTGCTGTATTTGGTCAAACATTTAATTAACTCACCCCTAATGCCTTGGCAGGGTGAGACCAAATGATATCTCGGGCCTTATATGGCCCACTGGCCAGAAGTTCCCCACCCCTGGTTAAGACAAACACCTAGGGATGGGCCTTCTCACTGTGTGAGCTCTGAGTCAGGTCAGATAAGACTAACCTTGTGAATGGGGTTCTTACCAGGGGCTGCCAGACAAACCGGTGACATTTCTTGAGGGGTAGGGCATTTTGGGGAATTCCACACCCACTCTGCCCCCTCTAGTGGCTACTAGGCTGCTGTTGTTCACAGCTGCTGCAGTTGTGAGACAGCTGGTTTTAAAGGCTACCATCACATTTGGGAGAGGAGGTTGGGAAAAAAGTCAGGCCCTAGGTGGTTTGGCTCAATGGATAGAGCGTCGGCCTGCTGACTGAAGGGTCCCAGGTTCAATTCTGGCCAAGGGCACATGCCTGGGCTTTGAGCTGGATCCCCAGTAGGGGCTGTGCAGGAGGCAGCCAATCAGTGATTCTCTCTCATCATTGATGTTTCTCTCTCTCTCTCCCTCTCCCTTCCTCTCTGAAATCACGGTTTCATCTTTGCTTCTTCACAAGCTTACCTGTAATTGCATAGTTGTTTGCTGCATTGAATTTCTTTTAGCGACAAGGAAAAACACATTTTAATGTAGTCTTTAAGTTTCAAGCTATACATTAAAACATGGAGGGAAAAATCTCCTTCTGAGGAACACTTTTTAAAAACCATTACAGTATAATGGGAATATTCATTCCTACACATCATATGTTTCCCCCCTAAATGTTGTATAAAGAAGTGACAGTTGCCGAAACCGGTTTGGCTCAGTGGATAGAGCGTCGGCCTGTGGACTGAAAGGTCCCAGGTTCGATTCCGGTCAAGGGCATGTACCTGGGTTGCGGGCACATCCCCAGTAGGAGATGTGCAGGAGGCAGCTGATTGATCGGTTGCCTCTTGCATGTCCCCTACTGGGGATCAAACCTGCAACCCGGGCATGTGCCCCTGACTGGAATCGAACCTGAGACCCTTCAGTCTGCAGGCCAACGTTCTATCCACTGAGCCAAACCGGCTTGGGCTTCAGAGAATTCTTTTATTTTTATTTTTTTTTTTTATTTTATTGATTTTTTTACAGAGAGGAAGGGAGAGGGATAGAGAGTTAGAAACATCGATGAGAGAGAAACATCGATCAGCTGCCTCCTGCACACCCCCTACTGGGGATGTGCCCGCAACCAAGGTACATGCCCTTGACCGGAATCAAACCTGGGACCTTTCAGTCCGCAGGCCGACGCTCTATCCACTGAGCCAAACCGGTTACAGCCAGGGAATTCTTAAAAAGAACTTAAAAAGTTCTAAAAATGACGAGGTAGGTACCGACTTCCAGGTGGGGAAAATGAAGTCGTTCTGGAGATGGGTGGTGGCGATGGTTGCACAACAATGTGAATGCACTTAATGCCACTGAACCGTACACTTTGAAATGCTTAAATGGCAAATTTTATGTTATGCATATAGGGTGTCCCCAAAAATGTATATACACACTTTGAATAGTTATAAAGGCCGTGTTTGTTAAAATACATTTCATTTTCAAAATTGAGCTGTCAGCTGTTAAAGTGTGTATACAATTTTTGAGGACACCCTATATTTCACCACGTACGCACACAAAGCAATGAAATGTTGGAAACGTCTCAGGAGTCATGGGGCTGCTGGGCTTCCTCCTCTTCACTTCAAGTCCCTGGAGTGAGTCCATGCCACAGTCTTTCCCGGAGAACATCCCCAGCCCTCTGGCAACGTGAAACCTTGTGTTGAGCAGAGTTGGAGACCAGGAGGAACGAAATACTGGCATCTCCCATGAGCCTGGAGTTCAACTTCAAGCTCAGATTTCCTGAACTGCTTCCAGGGGCCTTATCTATGAAATGGGGACCCTGGTCTCACCTCTCCTTTTCTGTGGTCTCTGGCCCACAAGACTTGCCACTGTTTGTCCTGTCACCCTTCGACCCGTGTACATGCTGTCCTCTTCTAGGTGGCCCCTTCCTGCTTGGTCTTCCTGGAAAATGCTTACTCATCCTCCAAGCCCAAGCACATCTGATTTGTCACTGTCTCTTCAGAACCTCATGGGGGTGGGGGACCTGGCCTGTTTGTATATGTGAGCTTCCTGGTGACTGAGAGAGACCGGTCTCCCCTTCTACCTTACCTCTGAGCTCTGTGCGCTGGCCCAGAATGAAGGCTGGGAAACTTCCTGCCTGTCTCTCTCCTAGCCTCTGCTGATGATTAGCCTCTCAGTCTCCACGGGTATCTGTGCTCTCTCTGGGCCTATTTCTTCACTTGTTTAAGTAAAGACCACCACCCACCAACCAAGTAGGACATTTGGGCTTATTCACTGATAAGATGTGAGGAAAGCACTCGGCCCATAGTAGGTTCCCCCCACCCCTGTTGTAGATTTGGTGGCCCCTGGAGAGACCCTCAGTATCACCTTAGTCATACTCCTGCCTCTATCACCCCCCTCAAAGTTGATCTTCCTATCACCCTACTTCTTCCCTTTCTGGGGTCAATCCTTTCCCCACCCCACCCTCACCTGGCCATGAAGCTTGTCCTCGGGGCTTGGCTTTGTCTTGTGGTACTTGGCGTCCATGCAGACATTGAGCAGATCCGTCCTGCCCTGTTGAGTCCTGGGCGGAGCACCCCACACAGCAGTCACCGAAGCCAGAAGCAGCAGCTGTGTGATCTTCCAGGCCATGTCCATCTCTTCCTGCCAGAAAGCCACCGTCAGAAAGTCACAAGGCCTGAGAGGCAGCAACCATAAGACTCTTGGTCATATTTCTTGTCCCCCCTCCCAAGCCCAGATCTTCTCCCCACCCAGTTTACCCCACAGAGCAGCTGAGCCAAGCAATGAGGGGCATGTAGAGGCCTGGATCAGAGGCAGGAATTCCTCTCCCCACCCCCAACCCTCAATTGAGGACACTTCAACACTAGCTTGCTCTGTGATCTCTTCTGGATTTCACCAGCCAGTATTCCATCCACAATGGGATCTGCCAGCTTGGCAGTCCTCTCAAATCTGCTCAAGAGAAACCACAGAGCATGGCCTGCCGATGGGGTGGGGGAGTGAGAGGAAGGGGCACCTGCCAGCCTTGGCAGCCTAGAGGCTTTTAGGTGCCCAGAGACTGCCAGTGGGGCAGACAGGGTAACTGTCCTGGGCCAGATGAAGGCCACTGAGTTGTTCAGTTATGGCTCATGGTTCTGGACCAGGTGACATGGGAGTTGGAAGTAGGGTTGGGGGGCAATGTGGCAAGCCAGTGAGAGTGCAGACCCAGTCAGCCAGACTCCAGATCCTCAAGTATCAACAACCCCTCCTGCCACACAGAGGGGTCTTGGGAAGTTCCCCCAGCAGAGGCAGGCCTAGAGCTAGAAGGTCAACAGATAAGGGGCATGTGGAGGAGAGGGCTGAGCCAGAGCAGTGAGCCATGGAGACACCAGAGGAAAGTCAGCAGAGAAACCAGCCTCCTAGGAGTCCTGTGGGAAACCCATCCTTGACTCCTACCTCCCATTCCCACTTACCCTCTCTCATCTGCCCTTACCTCTGCCCTCGGCCACCTGGGAACGTAGAGTGGCTCCTCACCTCCCCGTCTCCTTTTATAAGCCCTTTCTGACTGCTTGGTCAGCCTCTCAGTCAGGGAAGACTGGCAGGCTTTGTCTAGGAAATAGCTCAACTGTCTCCCTAAGGGAGGGGCCAGTTAAATAAATTATGGTACATCCACCCAATGAGATTTTACTTGGTAAAAATGAATGAGAAAGCTCTTGCTGTATGATATGGGAAAAATCACCAAGTGTATTGTTAAGTGAAAGAAGAAAGGTGCAGAAGGGTGTCTATAGGATGCAATTTTTGTTTGTAATAAAGGAGGAGGGAGTCATAGGATTTTGTACAATGTAAGTCCAGAATATTACTCTTTTTGTGATATTCCTGGTTCCATATGTAACTATAGATAGTTACTGATGGTATTCTAAAATTAAACTTTTTATATATTGGGGGAAAAAAGAAGAAGAGGAAGAACATATGTTTCCTTAAGAAAATTCTGGAATGGTACAACAAATTTTTTTAAGTAGTTGCTTCGGGGGAGGGCACAGGTTTGGGATGAAACTTTCCGCTGTGAATCATTCTATGCTGTGTGTTTGTTTGTTTTCAATTACAGTTGACACTCAATATTATTTTATATTAGTTTCAGGTGTACAGTATAGTGGTTAGACATTTATATAATTAATGAAGTGATCCCTCTGATAAGTCCAGTACCCACCTGGCCCCATACATAGTTATTATAATATTATTGAATATATTCCTTATACTTTACATCTCCATGACTATTTTGTAACTACCAATTTGTATATCTTAATCCTTTACCTTTATCACCCAGTCCCCAAACCCAACTCCCCCCTGGCAACCAACAACTTGTTGTCTGTATCTATGAGTCTGTTTCTGTTTTTTGTTTGTTTGTTTGTTTTGTTCTTTAGATTCCACATATAAGTGAAATCATATGGTATTTGTCTTTCTGTGTCTGACTTACTTTACTTAGCATAAGACCCTCTAGGTCCACCCATGTTGTCACAAATGGTAAGATTTTATTCTTTTTATGGCTGAGTAAAATTCCATAGTATATATGTACCACCACATTTTTATCCACTGGTGTATTGATGGGCACTTGGGTTGCACCCATATCTTGGCTATTGTAAATAACGCTGCAATGAACATAGGGGTACATATATTCTTTCAGTTTTGTGTTTTGGTTTTGTTCAGATTCCAGTAGTGGAATAGCTCGGTCATAAGACAGTTCCATTTTGCAGGGAAGCAAGTCTGTGCCCGTGCGAACACCCAGGTGTTTGTTGGAATCTTTATGCTTAAAGGACTCTGCAGACACCTGTGTCTTCTCAAGGATGCTTACCCTGCTGATAGTATCTAATAGTTAACCAGTTAACTGTCATGCATCCAAAACAGAAACCATCCCCACATGCCATGATATTTTGAATTTAATTTAAAAAATCAATTTGCAATGAATATTATAAAAATAAATATATTACTCACAATTTGGGTGTTCTTGAATATTTTCAGTTGAAAATTCTCACGAAAAATGATTTAAAAGTTGGTCAGGGCTGCCACTTAGGGAAAACATTTTATTTTTTAATTCTTCCAAAGAACATTTTATATTATTTTTATGTAGCATATACACAGTTGAAAAAAAGTATTATTTACACTTATTATTATTTAAAAAATAAAATTGCTTCAGTGTATGATAAAGTTCGAGACATGGTAAAACACATAACGGAACATTACATTGTTTACAAAAGTATTTGGTTTCTTTTCGCTGTTTTGTCCCAATACTAGTAGAAGAGCATACCAAACACATTTTCCATAGATATTTTTTTTTCCAATAGGCAGATATTTCCCCCCAAAAATGTCATTCATATAATCTGGATGGCAAGCTGGTGGCATAACATTTTCTTTCTTTCTTTTTTTTTTTTGGCTGGGTACAGTGAACTTTATTGATGGTGCACGACAAAGCAGGGCTCCCTAGGCCCCTCCCCTTCTCCAGGGGGTCTGAGATGGAAACGGTGGTCAGGAGATTCTCAGTGTGTCAGGGGTTCGATCTGGGGCAGGGACTCCCCAGCAGCAGAGGGCCTCTCTTCCTCTCACTGGGGCTGGTGGTCCAGGGGACTCTTACTCCTTGGAGGCCATGTGGACCATAAGGTCCACCACCCTGTTGCTGTAGCCGAATTCATTGTCATACCAGGAAACGAGCTTGACAAAGTGGTCATTGAGGACAATGCCAGCCCCAGCATCAAAGGTGGAGGAGTGGGTGTCACTGTTAAAGTCGCAGGAGACCACCTGGTCCTCAGTATAGCCCAGGATGCCCTTGAGGGGCCCTCTGATGCCTGCTTCACTACCTTCTTGATATCATCATATTTGGCAGCCTTCTCCAGGCGGCAGGTCAGATCCACCACCAACACATTGGGGGTGGGGACACGGAAGGCCATGCCGGTGAGCTTCCCATTCAGCTCAGGGATGACCTTGCCCACAGCCTTGGCAGCGCCAGTAGAAGCAGGGATGATGTTCTGGGCAGCCCCTCGGCCATCACGCCACAGCTTCCCAAAGAGGCCATCCACGGTCTTCTGGGTGGCAGTGATGGCGTGGACTGTGGTCATGAGTCCCTCCACGATGCCAAAGTTGTCATGGATGACCTTAGCCAGGGGGGCCAAGCAGTTGGTGGTGCAGGAGGCATTGCTGACAATCTTGAGGGAGTTGTCATACTTGTCATGGTTCACACCCATCACAAACATGGGGGCATCCGAAGAAGGGGCGGAGATGATGACCCTCTTGGCTCCGCCCTTCAAGTGAGCCCCAGCCTTCTCCATGGTAGTGAAGACACCGGTGGACTCCACAACATACTTGGCACCAGCATCACCCCATTTGATGTTGGCGGGATCTCGCTCCTGGAAGATGGAGATGGACTTCCCGTTGATGACCAGCTTCCCGTTCTCAGCCTTGACTGTGCCTTTGAACTTGCAGTGAGTAGAGTCATACTGGAACATGTAGACCATGTAGTTGAGGTCAATGAAGGGGTCATTGATGGCGACAATATCCACTTTGCCAGAGTTAAAAGCAGCCCTGGTGACCAGGCGCCCAATGCGGCCAAATTCGTTCACTCCTACCTTCACCATCGTGTCTCAGGGTTGTGGCTGCTGGTACAGGAGGAGAGGCTGTCTGACGCACAGGAGGAGCAGAGAGCCCATAACATTTTCTTTACTCAGGTCACGCTAATTTATGTTTTTTAATTAATTGCCTGATTACCTGTAACTGGAAATCACCAAGTGTAATGCTATTTTTTTTTTTTTTTTTGCAGCTATAGACGTGTGTGATAGACGTGCAGCTATAGATGAGCATGTGGGGAAAGTCTGCCACTTGCATCTATAGACACTTATGGCGAACAAAGAGTTAATTTTAATTCAAGCTGTTGTTACAATAAAAGCTTAAGGAGACAGGTTAATGGGGCTATTAGGTTTCTCCAGCCAGGCAGTCCCTTAGCCGTCTCTTTCACAGAAATGTGTGTCATAGTAATCATTCATCTGTCGCTCAGGGTCTGCTGGTCAACCCCGACACCATTTTTAATTTTTTGAGGACCCTCCATACCATTTTTTCTTTTTTAATATATTTCTTTATTGATTTCAGAGAGGAAGGGAGGAGAGAGAGATAGAAACATCAATGATGAGAGAGAATCATTGATTGGCTGCCTCCTGCACGCCCCCCACTGGGGATCAAGCCTGCAACCCAGGCATGTGCCCTTTGCCGGAATCAAACCTGGGACCCTTCAATCCGCAGGCTGATGCTCTATCCACTGAGACAAGCCGGGCAGGGCCATACCATTTTTTCATAGTGGCTAGATCTGCATTCCCACCAACAGTGCATAAGGGTTCGCTTTTCTCCACATCCTTGCCATCACTTGTTGTTTGTGGATTTATTGATGATAGCCATTCTGACAGGTATGAGTGGTATTTCATTGTGGTTTTAATTTGCACTGTTCTGATGATTAGTGACATTGAGCATCTTTTTGTATGTCTATTGGCCATCTGTATGCCCTCTTTGGAAAAATGTCTAATCAGGTCTTCTACCTGTTTTTAAATTGGATTGTTTCTTTTACTTTCTTTTTTTTCTTTTCTTCTTCTTCTTTTTTTTTTGGTGTTAAGTTCTTTATAAATTTGGGGTATTAACCCCTTATCAGATGGATCATTGGAGGATATCTTCTTCCATTCTGTAGGTTGTCTTTTCGTTTTGTTGATGGTTTCCTTTGCTATGCAAAAACTTTTTAGTTTAATGTAGTCCTATTTGTTTATTTTTTCTTTTGTTTCCCTTACTAAGAGCAATGTCAGAGATTTCACTCCCTATGTTTTCTCCTAGGAGATCTATGATTTTAAGTCTTACATTTAAGTCTTTAATCCATTTTGAGTTTATTCTTGTATATGGTATGAAAATGTGATCTAGTTTCATATTTTTTGCATGTCCAATTTTCCCAACACCATTTATTGAATAGACTGACTTTATGCCATTGTATATTCTTGCCTCCTTTGTCATATAATAATTGACCATGTAGGTCAATTAATACATTGATCTATGTATCTATTTTTATGCCAGTACCATGCTTTTTTTTATATATATATATATTTTATTGACTTTTTACAGAGAGGAAGAGAGAGAGATAGAGAGTTAGAAACATCAATCAGCTGCCTCCTGCACACTCCCCACTGGAGATGTGCCCGCAACCAAGGTACATGCCCTTGACCGGAATCGAACCTGGGACCTTTCAGTCCGCAGGCCGACGCTCTATCCACTGAGCCAAACCGGTTACGGCGCATGCTTTTTTTTTTTTTAAATTACTACAGCTTTGTAGGATAGTTTGATATCAGATTGCATGATACTTCAAGCTTTTATTCTTATTTTCTCAAAATTGCCATGGCTATTTGGGGACTTTTGTGGGTTCATCTAAATTTTAGAATTGTTCTAGTTCTGTGAAAAATATCATTGGTATTTTGATAGGGATTGCAATGAATCTATAGATTGCTTTGGGTAGTGTGGACATTTTAACAATGTTAATTCTTTCGATTCATGAGATTCATGAGCATGGTATATGCTTCCATTTATTTGTATCTCCTTCAATTCCTTTCTTCAATGTGTTATAGTTTTCTGAACAGCTCTTTTATCTCCTTGGTTAACTTTATTCCTAGGTATTTTTTTTTTGTTGCAATTGTAAATGGGATTGTTTTCTTAATTTCTCTTTCTGATATTTTGATAATGGTGTATAAAAGTGCAATCAATTTCTTTTTTTAAATATATTTTTATTGATTTCAGAGAGGAAAGGAGAGGGAGAGAGAGATAGAAACATCAATGATGAGAGAGAATCATTGATTGGCTCCCTCCTGCATGCCCCACACTGGGGATCGAGCCTGCAACCAAGGCATATGCCCTGACGGGGAATCGAACTGTGATCTCCTGGTTCATAGGTCAATGCTCAACCACTGAGTTACGCCCAACAGCTGGGCTGCAACCAATTTCTTAATATTTATTTTGTACCCTGCTACTTTACTGACTTTGTTTATCAGGTCTAATAGTTTTTGGTGGAATCTTTAGAGTTCTCTCTATATAGTATTATTTCTTTTGCAAATAATGACAGTTTTACTTCTTCCTTTCCAATTCAGATATATTACTTTTTCTTTTTTTCCTTTTTTGATTCTCTCTCATTGTTGATGTTCTCTCTCCCTCTCCTTTTCTCTCTAAAATCAATAAAAATATATTGGGGGGGTGGGGGAGGGGAGGACCTGCTGCTACCTGCCAGCCACTGAAAAAGCCTCAGGCACTATGCAAGTTGTGTGAGGTAGGGCCTCAGGTAGCCTACCATACAGCAAGCATGTCAAACTCAAAGGCTAACATGGGCCAAATAAACAAGGTTTAAGTTTATGTGGGCTGCAAAAAAACAAAAGCTTCAATTTTCATAGAAACATAGGTTTATTTCGATAGACATGCTGAATACAAAGAGCTGAAATAAATGAGTCATTGTTCACATAAAATAATATAACATTTTTAAAAAATATATTTTATTGATTTTTTACAGAGAGGAAGGGAGAGGGATAGAGAGTTAGAAACATCGATGAGAGAGAAGCATCAATTCAGCTGCCTCCTGCACAATCCCTACTGAGGATGTACCTGCAACCAAGGTACATGCCCTTGACCAGAATCAAACCTGGGACCCTGCAGTCTGCAGGCCAACGCTCTATCCACTGAGCCAAACCAGTTAGGGCAATAATAGAACTTTTTAATAAAAATTAATTTTTTTCTTGAACATTAACTTACCAGACACTGAATAACTGCACAAATTAATAAGCCTAATGCAAATAAACCTATTTTTCTTGTTCTCCGAAAGCAAAATATTTCCTGTTGCACACACCAAACAAGTAGTCCAAGACTAATGACGTGGCAATCGGCTGCTAAAATACTCGCTGCTAGTATTAGTGGAGAGAAATGGTGTGCCTGTGTGTAAGGCGGATAAGGGAAATGAATGCAACACGATTACAGTAATCAGTCATTAGAGAATGTTGTAGTTCGTTATTAATAACTAGAGGTGTGGTGCACGACATTCGTGCACTCGGTGGGGGGGTTCCTCAGCCCGGCCTGCGCCCTCTCGCAGTCTGGGAGCCTTCGGGGGATGTCTGACTGGCAGCTTAGGCCCGCTCCCCGAGGAGCAGGCAGTCAGACATCCTTAGCATTGCCTTGGAGGCAGGAGAGGCTTCCACCACCACCACTGTGCTTGCCAGCAGTGAGCCCAGCTTGTGGCTGAGCAGTGCTCGCCCTGTGGGAGCTCACTGACCACCAGGGGGCAGCTCCTGCATTGAGCATCTGCCCCCTGGTGGTCAGTGTGTGTCATAGCGACCTGTCATTCCGCCGTTTGGTAGATTTGCATATTAGCCTTTTATTATATAGGATTATGTATAACAGGATATTGTAAGAATTAAGTTACAAAATTTTTATTAAAACATTTTTTACATACTGCTATATTGGCTGGGCTGCAAAAATATTGGTTGTGGGCCGCATGTGGGCTGAGAGTTTGACATGCTTGGTCTACAGGGTAGGGCAAATGGTATTCACCAGCTACCTCAGATTCAGATTTGGCACCAATGCTGAGCTTGAGCCACACAGCAAAAGCCACAGTATACACCCAAGCCAGCCCCCACCTGCTTGGGGCCTGGAGACCTTTGCAGTGGGGTCGGGACTCAGAGAGTCATCAGGGTTGAATGAGCAGAGTCCACCAAGCTACTGTCGATTCAGATTTGGCCAACACAGGAAAGATGGTACCTGCCCACTGGCCTTGTGGGAGGAGGTCTCCAACAAGGGGACAATGGTAACCATTCCTCCAGCCCTCACCCTGAATCCACACAACTCAGTTTCTCCCTGTGTGTCTCTGGCACTCCCTGAGCTTGATCAGAACTTCTTGAGAGTTTTTTAAGAAAGATAGCTAAGCTAGCTTAGGCTGGCTGCTTGCTGCCAAAATAGTCTCTGGCACTGAGGGAGTTGGGGCAGGGTCTCAGGGAGTCATTAGGGTGTAATGAGTGGAGTTCAGATTCTGATTTGGCCATGTGGGAGGATGGCTAAACACAGGGAGAATGGCGACTGTCCCTTCAGCCCTCACCCTGAAACTGCATAATTCAGTTTCTCCCTTTGTGCCATTTGTACCCCTGAGCTTGACCAGAACTCCTCAAGGGTCTTTTTTGTTTTGTTTTGTTTTAAATATATTTTTATTGATTTCAGAGAGAGGAAGGGAGAGGGAGAGATAGAAACATCAGTGATGAGAGATAATCGTTGATTGGCTGCCTTCTGCACGCCCCTACTAGAGATCGAGCCCACAACCCAGGCATATGCCCTTGGCTGGAATCGAACCTTGGACCCTTCAGTCTGCAAGCCGAAGCTCTATCCACTGAGCCAAACCAGCTAGGGTTCCTCAAGAGTTGTGTTGGTTTTTTTTTTTTAATATATTTTCATTGATTTCGGAGAAGAAGGGAGAGGGAGAGAGACAGAAACATCAATGATGAGAGAGAATCATTGATCGGCTGCCTCCTGCATGCCCCCCACTGGGGATTGAGCCGGCAACCCGGGCATGTGCCCCTGACCGGAACCAAACCCAGGACCCTTCAGTCTGCAGGCCGACGCTCTATCCACTGAGCCAAACCAGCCAGGGCTCAAGAGTTTTTAAGAAAAACTGTAGCTCAGCACTCTCCCTCTTGGGAGCACACAGCACCTTTCCTTTCCATCCCTCCTCTTCTTCCCCCCAGGCACGTTACCTTTGCTGTCCTCTCTCCTGAGCTCCAAGGACCCTTATTTTGCTTCTGTAACTTGTTTTCTGAGCTTACACAGCCCAACTGGCTCACTTTTAACTACCTCTGTAACTTTCTAAATAAACTTTCTCTTATGATTTGGATAAAAAAACTGTCGCTCATGCCAAGGCTGGCTGCTTGCCACCAAATGAGCCTCGGTCACTGCAGGAGTTGGGTGGGAGGGAGTCTCAGGAAGTCCTCAGGGTGGAGCAAGTGGAGTTCACCAGGTTAATGCAGATTCATATTTGGGAGTGTGGGAAGAGACCTCAACACAGGAACAATGGCAGCCGCCTCTCCAGCTCTCACCCTGAATCATACAACTCACTTTCTCTCTGTATGTCTCTGATGCCCACCTCCCCCAGAACTGCTGTCCCTCTGCCAGAGCCCAGGGTGAGTTCCTGCAAGAGAGTGTCTGTGTGTGGGCCTTTAAGAGGACACCTGTGTCCTAACTGTGCAGGAGGCAACCAATCAATGATTCTCTCTCATCATTGTTTCTATCTCTCTCTCCCTCTCCCTTCCTCTCTGAAATCAATAAAAATATATTTTAAAAAAAGAGGACACCTGTGTTTCTAGCAGTCTTCTGTCTCACCCAGAAAATGGAATCTCTGCTGATTTTCACAGCCAGGTGTTTTATGGGCTCTTTTCCTGGCACTACTCTAGGCTGGGGAGTGCAATATGGGGCTGGGACTCCTCACTCCTCAGGGGGTACCTCTGCAGCTGATACATCCTTCCCAACCACCACACCTGTGAGACCAGCCCATTTCGCATCTCTGTCCCTCTTACCAGTCTCAGCATGGCCTCTTCTTTATATCCTTAGTGATAGGACTTCTGTTCAGCTAGTCTGCAGATGGTTCTCTAGGTTGATTGTTCTATAATGTAGTTGTAATTTTGATGTGGTCATGGAAGAAGGCAAGCACAGCATCTATCTAATCCACTATCTTGACCAGAACAGAAACAAGCTCTTTAACTTGGTCCCAACTGCTGGCAGAATGATGCAACACACATAGGCCACTACCTGAAAGCTTACAAAAGCATGCGCTCCCTCTTTATATGCTGTTTTGATTTTTGAATCATATAAATGCATGCCTTATTTAAATGTAATATACATGCATGCATATCTACACTAATAAAAGGCAAACATGCAAATTGACCACACCTTCGCTACACCTAAGCCACGCCCACCAGTCGATCAGAGTGGCTATATGCAAATTAACCCAATCAAGATGGCGGCCAGCAGCCACGGAGCTGGAGCAAACAGGAGGCGGTTGCCTGGTGGCTCCGGCCGGAGCAGCGAGGGCTGTGAAGGCGGCTCCGGCCGGAGCGGCACCAGTTTTCCTCCGGCACCCGGGACCCAGGCCTATTGCATGAATCTATTCATGCAACAGGCCTCTAGTATGTATATAAATATCCAGAATGTTAAGTAGAAAAATAAGATAGAGTGATGCATCTGATTTGTTATCACTTATGTAAATTTCAATAATAAGTGTATGCACAAAACAATACTATATATCATTATGGATGCTATTCACATGTTTGCAAAAGCATAAACATGAGACCATCAGTAGTTCTAGTTCCTTGGGTAACTGCCAGAGAAATTCTGTACATTTACAAGTATTCTATGCATATATACTTACCCCATTTTGGTGCACAAATGATAGCATAATGTTCTACACTTTGCTTTTTTGGGTAGTTTCACTGTGCATTTATGCTTTTGACAAAAGAAACAAAAAACTTCATAAAGCGAAGTTATCTACCATACACACTTGAATAATATTGTCACATCTGATAGCATAATCTTCAAGTTATTTCTTTATACCTTGTACTGTCTGAAATTAATTAATATGTTTTCTATGGCAAAAACCCTTTCATTAACCATTATAAAAATAAGTTAAGAACAAAGTTTACTTTTTCATATTAAAAGTGCTTCATCTTTTGTCCTTATTTCTCATATGCTATTGCACACAGTAAAATTGCTACTAAGCTAGGAAGACAAATGGTATCGCTCCTGTTTTGTTTTGTTTTTGTTTTTTATAATGTATATTGGTATTTTCTCATTATGGGAAAACCTCCAAGTTTTGTCATTACTTACTCAACTAGTGGAAATGCCTCTCCTGGGGCAGGGCCTGGGGTTTCAGTCTGTTCTCAGCACATGCTCCTGCCACAGGTAAGTCTAAGGGCACAAAGTCAGCATCTGGTTAGGAGGTGCTCACCTTGCCCCATCCTCCTCCCCAGGGCTTCCTCATTGCTGAGTACTGACCATAGTCTGTTGCTGGAGGTTAATTCCAGAATGTCATAATAAATTCAAGGAGTTCATCAAAAGGTTGATGGAACTTGAGGCTTCAGCAGGGCTGAATCATATTACCTGCTGCTGGAATAGCTGAAAACATTTCCTGAAGATCTGCATATATTATTGCCTACTGCCAGAGAGCTGAGGACAGTTCCCCCAACCTGATAATCTTACTGTTTACCAAACTTTACCTTTGATATGTATATCTGCTTTGCTATAGGGCAAAATGTGTTAATAAAAAGCTAGGGGTCCGGAGACTCAGGGAACTTAGTTACTAAAGCTAAGCCTTCCCTGGCTCCCCCCAAAATGCCTTCCAAATTTATATTTTATGTCTAGTTAATTTAATTTACTCGCAGCCCCTTCTCCAGATTCCTGAACCCTAGTAGATGCAGGATAACACCCCAGCAGTCTATCCTCCTTCCATTGTAACCGGCCTGTGATCATCACTGTTGCTGGTCTTAGTATCTTCACTTCCTACATAGGGACATGTAGCCATCTTCCTTCTCTTAGGAGTAGTTTGAAGGTGTATATCAAAGTATTTTGTAGCCTACTAAACATTAATGTGCATGATCATACTGATAGTCAGATACCAATTCGAATAATGGGTGCTTTACTTACATTGTTGTGTCTTGTAATCCTCACAGTGCACTGCAAGGTTGACATTATTATTCCCAACATACAGATGAGGAAACTGAGGCTCTGGGAGTTAGGTGAATTCTCAAATAGCTAAAAAGGGGAGGAGTAGGAATTCAACCCAATTGGCTTAACTGCAAAACCCATGCTTTTTTTTTTTTTCACAGTAATACTATCTCCAGATACAAGGTCTTATTTTCCTACCCTACCTCCAGGAAATTTAGCTGAGAAACCACAGCCTCTATTTACTTTTTGGAACAGACTTCGGAACGTCTCTCCCCAGAAACTTCCTGGACTGTACAATTTTATTAGTCCTGCTAATGTTTTCCTGAATAATGCAAATAAAGTAAATATGATATTATAGAAATAAGAGTATCATCTTACCCCAGGTATGCAAATCATCCATGACACAAAAAGGAAGAACATAAAGTTTCCTTTGCCTTTTAAAAAAGAAGCTAAGCAAAACCACAAGCCAATAAATATATAAAGGCAGCCAATGCCTGGAACTATGACGAGATCATGTCAAGAACCAAGGGTTATGATTAATCCAAATCTGTGCAATGGGGGGCTGGAGGGACCCCTTTCCCATGTGTGGTGAGTTAAAGTAGGAAACAAATATTTGACTATTGAGAAGTGAGGTCTATGTCCCCTCCCCTTGAATGTGGACAGGCTCTGTGACTGCTTTGACTAACAGAATATGGTAACAAGTGGTGCTCTGCCCGTTTCCAGCTCCAGGCTTTAAGAGACTGTTATGGACTGAATGTTTGTGTCTCTCCAAAACTCATATGTTGAAACCCTACCCCGACCCATGTGATGGCATTAGAAGCTGGGACCTTGGTGTTTAGGGTTAAATGAGGTGATTAGGGCTAGATGAGATATAGAGTCAGGAGAAAATTTGCTCTCTGCTCTCCACCAGTCAGGATATATCAAGAAGTCATCAGCCTGACTAGCCTCTCTTCCCACTTTTTTATTGTTTTTGCTTTGATCAGAGTAAGGAAACCTTACCTTCAGTAAGCAATTATATGCAAACCCACCATGCAAATCAAGGCCTGGGTTGCTTCCTAGGGGACTGAAAGAGAACCCACAGAGATTGTTTTCTAGCTCATCCATCCATCCTAATCTCAGAGTCAGCCCAGAGAGGCCCCAATGACTGTTTGTGGACCAGAAAATAAATGAGGTGTCAAGTGAGCCGGAGGTAGAAGAAAACTTATATACCAGGCAAAGGTACACTCCCTCAGTCAGCCCACCCAGTGGGGCTTTCCAGCCTCCTCCAGAATCCCCTCCGCATATGCCCAATCTCCTCATTCACCCCACATCCCAGTGCCTGCTCATGGAGTCTCCTGCCACCTGGAAGGTTTCCTCTTTCCTTTCTTCTCTCTGACTGTATAACTCTAAAGCGTCATTTAAGACCCAGATGATGTCTCCCCTGCTCAAGGAGGCCTTTGTCAGTGTCTCCTTGCCTGCTTCCAAGGATATGCGTCATCCTTTGAGTTCAGGGCACTAGTCTTATAGTCCTGCTTCTCTCATGGTGCCTCCCACTAAGATGGCCACAAGCAGGCCCTGCACTGAGCACACCACAACCCTTTCAAAGATCTATGTGCTTTTACACATGCTATCCTCTCTTGTCTCGATTGTCCTTTCCTGGCATTATCTCCTGCAAGATCCCATCTCCCTGAGGAGCCCTCCCCACATCCTATCCCACATATTGCCTTTCTCTTCTCAATGTTCCTACTCTGCTCAGAACCTATTTCCACCATAGCATTTGCAGCATAGAGTCACATGAACTAATAATTCAATTCCATTAGACTGAAGGGAAAAAAAAACCTCATATTGTAGAAGCATTTCTTGACTGGCTACTCTGTGCCAGGTCCTATACTAGGTGCTGAGGAAATAGAGATGAACCAGAGACCTGCCCTCAGGGCTTAATACTTTGCTTTATGCCTTCCAAACTAGACTGGGGCTTCCAGAGGATGAGGACTCAGGTCTCATTCTTCTGTGAGTCCCCATCACCAACCACAGACCAGCCCATAAGAAAGTTTTAAGGCCCAGTTGGTGTGGATCAGTGACTGAGCATTAACCGTGCACCAGGAGGTCAATTCTTGGACAGGGCACATGCCTGGGTTACAGGCTTGATCCCCAGTAGGGGACATGCAGGAAGCAGCCAATCTATGTTGATGTTTCTCTTTCATCGAAGTTTCTATTGCTCTTTCCCTTCCTCTCTCCCTAATAATAATAATTATTATTAATAAAGAAAGCTTTCTGAGTAAAAGATTGACTTTTTTGCCCAGCTGGTGTGGTTCAGTGGTTTAGTGTCACCCTATGAACCAGGAGGTCACCATTCAATTCCCAGTCAGGGCACATGCCTGGGTTGCGACTGAACAATAAGTCTCTCATCATTGATGTTTTTATCTCTCTCCCCCTCTCCCTTCCTCTCTGAAATCAATAAAAATATATTAAATAAAAGATTGTCATTTTTTAGTTGTAGCTTCAGCCAGGACAAGTCACTTCACTTTCTTATATGCTAACGGGGGGCATGATTCCCAGGGCAGGAATGAGAATAAGAGGAAACTATGGATGCTAAAGCCCTTTGGAGATCAAATACCCTGTCGTATGCATGAAAGATAGTGACAATCTCCTGCGTTCTCTGCCAGGGTCTGCCATACTCCTCAAGAACTGTGGAAGCAGCTCTCACTAGCATTGAATTCACATCAGTCAATTCTGGCCCTTCCTGAATCCTTGAGAAATTTCTGCTCAGAGCCATGGATTTCCCTCTCCAGCATATGGGCTCTGACTGTTAGGAAACCACCATCGTGCCTCCTCCTTTCAGCCCAGGCCCTGGCTTGTATAAAACACAATGAAAGAGATGATAATATCTCAAGGCAGAAAGGGCCAGGTCTGGGGAGTATCTTCTAGATACATCAGAGCTGGAGACATGGTTGGGATATTACGTTAGAGACAACAGAAGCTAAGTGATGGGGAGGGACCTGACTGTGGTCCCCAGCAAGTCAACAATAGGGCCAAGGTAAGACTCCAAATCCTGGTTCCCGTACTCTCTATTCCATCTAAAGGCCACCAAAGCCCTTCCCCATCTGAAGCCTCTTAACATTCTTTCTCTCTTCATCCCCAGACACCTAAGCGCCCCAAAGGATTCTTACTGTTCTCTAAACACATCATCTGCTTTCAGCTTCATGTCCTCACATGTTATATGCCTCGCATGTTATGTGCACCCCTGTTCTCCCACTCATCTACCAGATGAACTCCTACTTATCCCTCAAAGTATATTAAAATGTTTCCTTTCCTGAAACAAAAGTATAAGCTCAAGTATAAACTCTGTTTGTCCAGAACCCATTCCTCTCTCCCCCAGTTTATCCAGAACCCATTCATCTCTCCCTCTTCTATAATTGTCTTTGTCCTCATTACACTGTATTTTTCTTTAGGATAGGGATTATTTCTGCTTCATCTTTCTGTCAAAGGGCCTATTCAAGGTGTCTGGCACTTGTTGGCACTTAGTAAATGTTAACCAAACAGTGAAACAAAGGAATATGAATCGAATTACTTAATCTCTTAGAGCAGCCGTGGGCAAACTACGGCCCGTTTGAAATGAATAAAACTAAAAAAAAAAAAAAAAAAAGACCGTACCCTTTTATGTAATGATGTTTACTTTGAATTTATATTAGTTCACACAAACACTCCATTCATGCTTTTGTTCCGGCCCTCCGGTCCAGTTTAAGAACCCATTGTGGCCCTCGAGTCAAAAAGTTTGCCCACCCCTGTCTTAGAGTCTTCACTTCATTATCCTTGATATGAAAGAAAGTCAAACATTTGGCAAAGGTAAGTGGTGGATAATGAATGTAAAACAAATACCACCATCATTGACTCAGTTGCTGAAGTGAAAAATGGTCAGTGTTCAAAATTTCCACTTATCCCGCTCCAGTCACCATGACTTTTTTAACCTGTCAGAGAACCTTGATAAGAAACTCTAGGTTACCAGGGAATCTCCCATCATGCCAGAGCTGTCAGAAAGGATGGGAGGTAAAGGGTGCTTGAGGTAGAGATCATACAAGGAAAGGAAGCAGAGGGAGAGACTAACGGGGACATAAGTCACAGGGGGCGCAAATAAGGGATCCCCAGAGAAGGGAGAGGTCAGGATGGATCATGGGGTCATAGAAACCATTCAGTCTCTGCCCTCAAGGAGCTCATAGTCAGTTGGGGAAACATAGACGCACAATTTTATTCAAAACCAAACTGTAGAGGATCACTATTTCCTTCCTGATATTCCTTCTTTACTTGGCTTACAGGGTACCATCCAACTTACCAGACTTTCTAATGTTTTTTACTCTCTTTTTCAGTCTGGTTTGCTGCTCTAGTTTCCTCAAATTCAGAATTTTGAAGGAAACTATTTTCCATTTACACACACTCCGTTGGTGATCTCACCCAAACTCATGGCTTTAAATACCATCGATGTGCGAATGACTGACTCCCAAATGGATATCTTTAGCCTCGATCTCTCTCCTTCAGACCCTTATGCCTCTTTACCCCCTCGACATCTCTATTCTAATGAACATCTCAAACTCAACATACCCCAAAATGACCTCCAGATAGTTCCCCCCAAAACTAGCACCTCTCTTGTCTTTTCCATCTCAAGAAATGGCAACATTAGTCTTCTAGTTGTTCAGGTCAAAAATCTTGGCTCCTTTCTTCCTCTGATATTCTATATCCAATCTGTCAGCAAACATTGTTATCTCTACTTTCTAGATATAGTAGACTCTTGAACAACATGGATTTGAACTGCAAAGTCCACTTATACATGGACTTTTTCAGTTTATATTCGTACTGTTTTTGACTCACGTTTGGGAGTCCACAGATTTGGAGGGCCACCTATATACATTGATCAATATAGGCGACAGATGTGGGGATTTTACTATCTGTGGTGGGTCCTGGAACCAATCCCTAGCAGAGACTGAGGGACAATTTAAGTGTTGAGGGAGTAAAAAGTTATATGCAGATTTTTAAAAATATATATATTTTATTGATTTTTTACAGAGAGGAAGGGGGAGAGATAGAGAGTTAGAAACATCGATGAGAGAGAAACATCGATCAGCTGCCTCCTGCACATCTCCTACTGGGGATGTGCCCGCAACCCAGGTACATGCCCTTGACTGGAATCGAACCTGGGACCTTTCAGTCCACAGGCCGACACTCTATCCACTGAGCCAAACCGGTTTCGGCTATATGCAGATTTTTAACTGTGCAGGGGTTGGTGCATTGTTCAGGGTCAACTGTATATTCAAAAGTCAATCACTTCTCATCCCCCACCTCTGCATTATTATAATAGGCTCCCAATTGGTCTCCCTGCTTATTCCACTGCCCCTTATAAATCTACTCTTCGTAGAACAGCCAGAGTAATTCTCTTAAAATATATATCAGATTGTGTGGATCTTCTACTCAAAAATCTTCACCAGGATCCTCAACATGGAGTAAAAGCCAAAGTCCCTATTTTGACCTGATAGGCTCCTATCTGGCTCCTGCTACCTCTCTTACTCTCCCCAGGATACGCTATGCTCTAGCTATTTCTAGGGCCTTTGCACTTGCTGTCCCTGAAATGCTCTTCCCTAAATATCAGAATAGTATTCTCTCTCCTTTTCTTCAGAACTTTCTTCAAAAGTCACCTTCCCTGAAAGGACTGTCTTGACTCTCCTACCTAAAATAAAATCTATCCTCCACAAAAATAATTAAAATAAAAACTCCCCTGCCAGTGTTTTATTGCCACTTCACTGGTTTGTCTCCTTAGTATTTACTGCAATCTTAAACTACATGTCTTATTTATCTTTACTGTTTATCTCATTAGATTAGAAACTTCATAAGGAGAAAGATTTTTTTTTCAATTTTCAATCCTTACCTGAGAATATTTTAAAATTGATTTTAGAGATAGAGGAAGGCGGGGAAGAGAGAGAAACACCAATGTGAGAGAAACATCAATTGGTTGCCTCCCACAACCTAGGTATGTGCCCTGACCAGGAATCAAATCTGCAACCTTTTGGTGTGCAGACAAATACTCCACCAATTGAGCCACCCGGCTAAGGTGAGAAAGATTTTTTTGGTTCGTTTTGTTCATTATTGTATACCCACTACTTAAAATACTGACAGGCACATAGTGAGGCACTCAATAGGTATTTATTGAATGGATGAATGAAAACAATGGCCATTTTCAAGAGGCAAATTTTACCCTTTTTAAAAAATATATTTCTTTATTGATTTCAGAGAGGAAGGGAGAGGGAGAGACAGAAACATCAATGATGAGAGAGAATCATTAATTAGCTACCTCTTGCATGCCCAACACTGGGGATCAAGCCCACAACCTGGGCATGTGCCCTGACCGGGAATAGAACCCTGACCTCCTGGTTTATAGGTTGGTGCTTAACCACTAAGCCACACTGGCCAGGCCAAATTTTACTCTTTTTTAATATATATATTTTTTTATTGATTTCAGAGAGGAAGGGAGAGGGAGAGATAGAAACATCAATGATGAGAGAGAATCATTGATCGGCTGTCACGCTGGCCAGGCCAAATTTTACTCTTTTTTAATATATATATATTTTTTATTGATTTCAGAGAGGAAGGGAGAGGGACATCAATGATGAGAGAGAATCATTGATCGGCTGTCTCCTGCACACCCCCTACTGGGGATCAAGCCTGCAAGCTGAGCATGTGCCCTTGGCTGGACTCAAACCCAGGACCCTTCAGTCCACAGACCAACACTCTATCTACTGAGCCAAACCAGCTAGGGCCAAACTTTACTCTTTAATGAAAAACTTTATAACAAGCAGAGAAGGCTGGGCAGAGATTATGATGGCAGATGAAGAGGAAACAATTCAGGGGAAAAGTCATGTTAAAGGTCACATCTTGTTGGGGAAGGAGTGTATTTTTGAGTTACTAGCCCTGGAAGAGGCTAATAGACTGATGGGTGATGGAGCTTAATGGGAGTTGGGTATGAAAGACCTCTTGCTGGAAGACATGAGGATCTCTGAAAAGGATGGTGAGTCAGAGGTTACAAGTACAGAGACATCAGCAAAAAAGTGGAATAGAGGGTGAGGCTGACCACTAATCGAAAGGGCAGCTGAATTTCTCAGCAGCAGAGGAATTCAGCTGTGCCCAAGGCTGACTAGTCACTTAAGCCCTTGCATAATCTCAAATACAGAACTGGACAGGCAATCTTAACAAACAAGTGAGACCTCTGCCGGTCTGCAGTCTTGCTTCCCCATTGGACTGTGAGGTGTTTTGGGTAGGGACCATGTTCCTGGATTTATCTTCAGCTTCTTGCAGAGCCTGGATTATAGTAGGGACTCAAATATAGGGTATCCCAAAAAAATGTATACACACTTTGAATGATTATAAAGTGTTTATTAACATACAGTTCATTTTCAAAATTTAACAGAGTCTACAGAAATGAATATATTTGTTGTTGTTCAATGTGTTTTCAAACTGGTGACCATTCTGCCAATAATGTGAAGCAATGGAATCACAAACATCAAGGATCATTTCGTTCAGGACTTGTGCACCCTCAATTTGTCAACTGTTGCCAGTTTTGTACCGTAACTTATCTTTTATGTAGTCCCATAAAATAGTCCAGTGGATAAATTTTCTTTGTTCAGAGCTTAGTCTGGCTTCACCCATTATTTCAAATCAGTTAAACCTGAAAAGGAGTAAAAATTAAGTATCAGCTGTTAAAGTGTATACATTTTGTCCCCCCCCCCCCAAAATGTTTACACACTTTAATTATAAAGGCAGTGTTTGTACTTCAACTGCGTGTTCAAACTTCCAATAGCATTTTAGGGATGAATTTCTTTTGTTTTTGTTAGTTTCTTTATTTTTATTCATTTCAGAGAGTACGGGAGAGGGAGATAGAAACATCAATGATGAGAATCATTGACGGGCTGCCTCCTGCCTGCCCCCTACTGGGGAAGGAGCCCACAACCGCACCGCGGGCATGTGCCCCTGTCCCCAATGGAACCTGGGACCCTTCAGTCCACAGGTCGAGGCTCTATCCACTGAACCAAGCCAGCTTGAGCTGAATTTCCTGTTTAAAGCTTAGTCTGGCTGAAAAGAAAGAAACATAAGTTGAGCTATCAGCTGTTAAAGTGTGTATACATGTTTTTGGGACACTCTGCATTTTCGCGGAAGGCATACATAAATAAACGCATGCGCCAAACCGGAAACTGGGAGTCAGAGAGGACAGACAGAAACTGTGTAAAACCACCCAGCGATTCTGGGTTAGAAGCAGATTAATTTCCCTAGTACACAGCATAACAAACAGGCCCACCGCTACCGCAGCTGACACCTAGCCATTTTCCCGCACGGGTTGGCGTGCAAATACCGCCCGTAGGCGGAGGGGCGGGGTTACGTGGAGCCGTAGGCAAGGGCTACCGGAACCGGGCAGATTGGAGAGGCCGATTGGCTGAGTTTCAAGGCGGGGCCAACAGAGAAGGCGCAACAAATTTCCGTCTCCAACTACGCGACTAAAGTGTGTAACGTCACGTCCGGTCTGGTGGGCGGGAGCGGGAAACAAAAGGAGGCCTAGAACGCATGCGTTCGGTGTGTCCCAGGTTCTGGCGGGTTCTTCCGCCGAGGCGGAGTGAAGTGCTTCCGGGTCACTGCCGGCTGCCGCCTCCCGGCGCGGTAAGTACAGAAGCAGGACTGCGTCTGCAGTCTCTTTGCCGGTTCTTCCCTCCCCCAGAGAAACCCGCGCCCCTGACCCGCCTCCCCCAGAGATCCGTGTTTAGGCTACCCTTCAATATTAAAGAGCGCCAGCTCATTGGCCGCTTCCGCGAGACTAAGCCCCACCCCGTCACAGGTTCCGTCACTCATTGGTCTCGCGTCTTGTCACCAGCAGTTCTTCCAGTTAATTGGCCCTATTTAAGCCCCGCTCCTTTCGCCTTTAGCAACCCTAGAAGGGTAAATGCGTCTCCGAAACCCGCCCCTGCCTTATTCCTGTTGGTCAGCCTCACGGCCATTATCATAATAAGCAAAGAATGGGCGGTGGCTTTGCGGCGATGGTTTGGGTTTTCGGAACTTGGGTCTCTGTGCTGCTCAGTAATTCTGGGGCGTGATGGCTGGTACTGTTGTGCCGGTGACGTGGTCTGGGAAGCTCAGGTTCACGGAAGGGTAGGGCTGGCCCTGAATCGGCCAAATAAGTTAGGGCGAAAGCAGAACTAGACCTAGATCCTTTCTCCTGCTCATCGCTAGTAGCGGACCGGGCCTCTTTCCCGCCGGAGTCCGAAGCCTCAGGTCACTGTGTGACCCAGAGCCCCGTCGTTGCCTGTTGCTGAGCCTCCGTTTTCCTGTGAGCCAGAAGGTTTTAATTCATGTTCCCTGGGACCTTCTTGGTCAGCTCCCTCAGCTGCTTAATCCGAGCGGAATGTACTTGTTCTCTCACATGTTAGTTCGTTCAGCCTCCCATCTACTTATGTATACATGTACCCATGCCTTTAGAATGTCTTAGTGAACCATACTTGCACGCCTTACCCCCCCCTTCTCCGCCCCCCCCCCCCCAAATTTGGCTGTGGTCTATGAAAGGTGATTAGTGTCCTAAATTTCGGACACTGCGTAGATATGTATGGATAATCATAGAGGACAAAAAAATCGGTTTTAGTGTTTGAAGGAGATAGAGACAGTTTCGTGGAGCCCTGCTACCTCTACTTTTGTAATGCCAGTCTGCATTTTGGATTCCTGTCTCTACATTTGGCTTCCATTCCTTCCCTCTTTGAACAGCTTACAGTTTTACTTATCCATAAAGTAAATTACCTTACTTAACGATCAGAATACATGTGAGGGTGGTATATTGTTGTTATCCCCATTTTACAGATGAGGAAACAGGCTCAGAGAGGTTCAATGACTTGGCCGAAGTCAAACAGCTATTAAATGGTGGAGCCAGGACTCAAACCCACGTCTGTCTGACTCCCACAGAGAAGAGCTAGCTGCTTCTCTGCTCCCTTCCACTCCCCGCCACCGCCAAGTCAAACTGTAACCCAAATCAAAACCAACACATCTGAGCGCTGGATTCACCTGGCCTTTTCTCTCAGTCTAGGAGCCATGTCCACCTTGTTTCCCTCCCTCTTCCCCCGTGTGACTGAAACTCTGTGGTTTAATCTGGATCGGCCTTGTGTGGAAGAGACAGAGCTGCAGCAGCAAGAACAGCAGCATCAAGCCTGGGTGAGTGAGCACCTAGCACAGCGGTGAGCCTCAGTCGGGGATTCCCCCCTTCACTGGCCATGATCCAGCCTTTCTCTAGAGACCTGCCCTGGAGCAGCTTTTTGCTTTGAGCTGAGAATAATCAGGCTGGGAGCTGGGTTGTCATCTTTGCGTTACCCTAATTGTCCACAGGACCATGGGACCTCTGGGCCAGATTGGAGCCCAGGTTCTTCTCCAAAAAGCATAGGAAATAATAATTTTGACTATTTATTGAGGACCTAGCAGATGCCATGTTCTAGGCTGATAGTCTTTCACTTCACCCTCACCATAATATGAGAAAACCAAGGCCCAGAGAGTTTATGTAATTGGATCAAGTCCATAACTATTATGTAATTGGATCAAGTTGCAGATGACAGGAGAGAAAGGGATTGAATCTTCTGAGAATTGGAAGCTTCTCCTTCACACTTGGAGGTGGTTGGGGGGTGGGGGGGATCTTCTTGTGGGCAGAGTGGTCCAGTCTCATGCTCCTGACCTGCTTGGGCCCTGGCCCTGCTTTTTTGTGTCTCCTTTGGCCACAGCTCCAGAGCATCGCAGAGAAAGACAACAACCTGGTACCTATTGGCAAGCCGGCCTCAGAGGTGAGTGGGGCCCAGGTGGACTAAGGCTCTGCTCTAATTCTGAAGGTCCTGCCTCTGACTCCAGAGCAATTGTGATCCTCAGCTCTGGATGGAGGCCAGAAACGGGAGCTAGAGGGGGTGGGCTTTGGGCCCAGATCTAAGGTCCTGCCGAACATGCACCAGCCTGCTAGACTCAAGCAGGGTTGGGGAGTAGGGGTCATTTGTTGACTCCAGAGAGGCTCCAAGTAGGCTAGCCCTTAAACTGGTCCAAGAAGGCTGTAGAGTCTACAGGCTCTCCCCTGCCTCACCAGCACTATGATGATGAGGAAGAGGAGGATGAAGATGATGATGAGGATAGTGAAGAGGACTCAGAGGATGATGAGGACATGCAGGACATGGACGAGATGAATGACTACAATGAGTCACCTGATGATGGAGAGGTCAATGAGGTAGGCAGGGGTGTGGGATGGGCCTCTGCTCCTGGGCCCCTGCCCCTGACCTAATTGGTGGCCAAGGGGTACAGAAACC